>NC_044501.1:27067989-27310489 GCF_902362185.1 Chanos chanos | reverse complement strand
CAAAAAGCACTGCTTTATAGAGTTGTACTAAAGAATGGAATGACAGACAGAAATGGAGAAGACAGAGAAGGAGGATCAATATGAGTTTTCTCAGCTCATCTGTTTGTTTAGTAGTCATAGGCCTCTAGAACTTTCCATGGGACGTAAAGTCTCCGCGTGCCTTTGTTAAGAGTTTTGCCCGGGACTTCTTGTCAGGAGACCCAGACACTGGCACACTGTGTTCTCTCCTTTTGTCTCCTCCTAATGACTGAGCAAGGGATTTTCTCTTTCTCTCTCCCTTCTCTACTCCACTCCCCTAATGCTTTGTCTCCAACGTCTTGTCTTACCCCACTAAAGTCACTCTGAAAGAAGCAGGCTGGAGGGGACAGAGAGTGAGAGAGAGAGAGAGAGAGAGACAGAGGACGACTGAAAGGGAGGGGAATGGAAAGAGGGAGGAATGTGTGTGTCTGGGGGGGGGTAACTTGTTTTTTAAGGCAGGAATCAGAAGGAGAGAATTGATATTGAAGCCATATGAGACTGTGACAGTACAGCACTCACCTTGCTGAAAAAACACACTGCAAACCTACACATTTTAACCGGTGTGGAGAAGGGAGGAGAAAAAAAACAACCTCTGGTTTGATTTTGCAAAAGTAAACTGCCTGAAATGGCTTTGACATAATTCTCCTGATAAGACCCTCCACTCTCTCTCTCTCTCTCTCTCTCTCTCTCTCTTCTCTCTATCCCTCACTTCCCTCTCTCCCTTCTCCCTCTTTTTTCTGTGATAATAAACAACATTATATATATATATATATAGAGAGAGAGAGAGAGAGAGAGAGAGTGAGAGAGAGGAGAGAGGTGGAGATAGAGATATAGAGAGATAGGGAGAGAGATCTCTTTTTCTCTGAAATGTTTAGTCTCTGTGTGATTTTAAAAAGTTTTGAAAAAAAGAGGCAGAGACAGGAGGAGATGGACAGTTCGGCACAGGATTCACAGTAATTATGTGAGGAATCTTAGCGTCTTGACGAATCCTCTCACACAAAAGTCTTATGTCACAGGGCTAAGACAGTCATCATGTCATGGCAGAGGAAAGAGCAGGCTTACATGGACGCTTTGGGTCCTAAATCCTTCCTTCTTAACATTACCAACCAGATCTTTGATGCCTTTACATCCTTTTTCCCAGGGCCAGAGGGCAGCATACAGGCCCAGCGAATAGACTCCTCTATGTCTACGAGAGAGAGAGAGAGAGAGAGAGAGAGAGAGAATGATATACTGACAGGGAACACATGCAGAAATTGTTTGCAGTTATGCCAGAAGCAGTTTATTGAGTTATTTGAATTGAGGGAGTGTGTGAGGGACTGGGGTGGGGGAGGGGGCAAAAAGGAAAATTTGAGGAGAACCCACTGACAGAGGAACTTAAAAATGATGATCAGATTTCATTCTAATCACCTGAACAAAATCAGCTTCCTTCTTCTGAAATGCAATTCCACCCATAGTACCTTTCCTTGTTTTGTCTCATTAGGTGCATAAAACATGAGGAAATCTTGTGTGACATTTTCTACTCCAGTAAAATAAAAAACAGTGAGAACTGAAGTGTGTCCTCTGGAAAACGTTACATGTCATTCACATTCACCATTCATACTCATAGGTTTTGTCTTAATGCTATGGTGACTCAGCCTGTCATTCCTCATCACTGAGGGGTTAAATTTCATATGCAGATCTTGCTTTCATAAGCTGGCTGGTTCAATACCTAAGGAAATCTGTGAGAGGTTGTTTATTTATTTGTTTATTTGGGGTGGGAGGTTTTTTGGACAGTTGTTTCAATCCACTTTTGGCTGATTCTGATCATTTCTCATAACAGCGGTCAAACCATAACAGAGTTCCAAACATAAACATTTTCCGGTATGCTTGACCAAATCGTCACCCACCTGTGACCAAGCCCTGACCTAACTGTGAACATCTAACCTTCCCCTCTCTCCCAGCAGACATGTCTTCTCCCAATATGAAGAAGCCAGAGAAGCCGCTGTTCAGCCCGACGTCCCCGACAGACTCGTCTCCGCGTCTCAGCACCTTCCCCCAGCACCATCACCCTGGTCTCTCTGGGGTGGGACACAGCGGTGAGTGCCGACCTGCCCCCCCCACTGTACGACAGGTTCTATAGACTCACATATAAAACCACAATGCTCCCACAGGAGTAGCATGTAGCATCTTATACTCATCTCAGACCACCAAAGAGCTATTAAGTGCTCCAGTTCATAACTTAAAGAAATTCTGAAGGCGAGCAGAAATGCTTTATGGGAGGTTACATAGAAAGCTAATGGGAGGTGCTTTTGACAAAGTAAACAAAAGCTAATGTTAGCTAATTCTCTCACTAGGCTATGTGTATGCCATTAAAGATTGCCAGTGTTATTTAAATAGAGTTATGGATTGTAAACATGTTGGAGTAGAGTTAATCCTCATTATTTTCTTGCTGTTCTGTTACTGTCAAACAAAACGAACTGTTTATTTGAACAAGTTTCTCCATAGTAACCGCCAACAGTGACTGCCATGCTAACGTACCCTGCTACAAATGTTTCTAGATTTAAAATCAAGGCTTCATATAGACTGGCCAGGCTGAGAGATGAAGCCTGAAGAATGGCTGGCTGTTAAATTTTTGTTGTATCTTTCCCCCCCCCCCATCCTCTGACACTTTGTGTTTTCTTCGCAGTGATCTCAACGAAGAGCCCGCCCCCTCACTCTCCGCTGCAGTTCACTGCCCCTACCATCCTCCCTCCTGCCCCTTCGCCCTACTTCTCCCCCCACACCACAATACGCTACCCACCCCACCTCAACCCCTCAGACTCTCTGAAGACCTACGCCCCTCCTTACGACCCGTCCAGTACACAGAGCAGCCAGGTAAGATTTGCACTCAGCGCCAACTCTACCCACCACTGCTAAAATGCTAATGCTAATCAGTGCTGGCCAATATGTTCTGAAGGGGATGTGCATAGAACAGATGCCGTGGTACAGAAGATAGCTTTGCTGAGAGCATAGAGTCACACACACATGCTTGCCCCCTCTTTCTCTCACTCTCTCTCTTTCTCTCACACACACACAGGTTCTCGCTCCTAAAGTCGTTAATTGAGGTGTTAGTGGTAATGAAGACAGATTTAATAAAAGTTCCTGATACATGAACTACTCCTCCTTACTCTCCCTGTCACACACACACACACACAAACAAAAACTTTGGTACCGCTTCAAGTGAGGAAGCAATGGTAAAGGATTAGCAGTGAGCTTCAACTGTGATACCACACGACCCGTCCAAGCATGTCCATCATGCAAAATACAGGCTTGTGCAATCCTGCATTTGTCTTCACTTTGTGACATGCATGCACCGCGCAACATGCCAAAAAGCTGATCATTTTCTCATCTAAACGAGATGCCGTAGTGACACTGACGTACTTCATATGAGATGCAGCCTTGCGCTCCAACTAAACATGAGTTTGATTAACGGCCGCATTGTTCCGAGCATAAATTGACCCAGTTAAACTAACGAACACAAAATCATTAGCGGTTTGCTCCGTCGGCGCCTCATCAAACTCGGAGCGGGAGCTTGACGAGGCTGCGCTGTCGCCGTGGTGACTGTTTATGGCTGATTTAACGTAAACGACCAGAGCAGTGGTTAGGGAAACCGACAACAAAGGAGTCAGCAAACACTCTCCCAAAAAGAGAAAGAAGTCTTCTCGTTAAAAGGAACATATGCACGCAATGTGGGAACTCTATCACCATTTTGTTTGTTTGTTTGTTTGTTTTATTGCGCAGTCAAATGCCAAAATCAAATGTGATTGTATGCCTGTCCAGCTGGTGAAAGAATATGACAAGCTGGTGAAATATGACAAGAATAAATCACTCATCATCAGCTCTGTCAGATCAGACCTTAGATGCTGCGCTTGCTGATTTGTGTATGGTCTGTGTTTTATAACACACTCACAAGGTCCAGACTAAGGAACACGCGTCTCGTGGTTTTGCGAGCAGAGTGCCTTGCCCAGGTGTTGTTTTTAGCCAAATATTTGTTCAAATGAACAAAGCTTAAATCACTTCAGCAACTTCTAGGCGGGGCTGGTCCAGCTGCAGGCTGACCAAACTACAGCGTTTAGAGAGAGACAGCATGCAACATGTCAGGCCAGCATGACAGACCCACAGGCTGTTCCTAGAACAGATGCTTACTGGTGGCGTATTTGAGGGAAGTGTATATCAGTGTTTTCAGGCGTTGACTGTCTGTGCGGTCGCTAATCAGACCTGAATACTATGGAAAAGCCTCTAGTGGAAAGGAATATGACTTTGGAATTTTACTTTTCTCTTTTCATTTACTTTGAAACCTTGTCCAGTATAGTCCTTTGGCCACAGTGGGAACAGAAACGGCGAAACTGTCATTTTAGGTTAGTTTTAGTTCATTAGGGACATTTGATGAAACTGCTAATGAACAAATGAAGACTTTGAAGTGTTTGATAGAGACAAACAAACAAACAAACAAACAAACATTCCATGAATGGAATAAAAGTGCTGTGGGAACTTCCACTCATCTTAATGACTACCACAAAAGTCTCTCATGCCAGGGGAAACCTTATGAAGTTTTCAGCCTCAAGTCTTTCCCCTGTTCAAGGGAAATTTATGTACCCTTAATTTTGTGGATGACTTTTTCAAAGTTTAGGATATTTCTCCCCGAACAAAGAATTTCTTTACGCTTTGCTTCTTTTATGACGCTTGTAACAGGAGAAGGTGCGGACAGGAGAACAAGCGTGATTCATTCCACGCTGTAAAACTATTCAGAACATCCGTTTTGGTCAAGGAATAAAAAAAAAAAAAAAGTTACGAATCAACCACCAGCTCCGGCAGTTGGCCCAACTCTACGGAGAAGTTGAAATGACCTGTGGTGTGTTGTGGGTCTCTTTGGTGAAGGAGTGCTTTAGTCGTGAATGTATCCGGAGACCGTTCGTCTCCCAGCACCAAAGCTTCGGTTTCATAGTCCCTGTGCATCATTAGGCTGTACCTTTAGATATGCCCAGTAAAAACTGTAACTTAATCTGCTCAAGCGAATAAAAAAAAAACATCTCCTGCTTTTTAAACAAATTAAGTTATTCAGCCGCAAGAAGAAGTTTTTTTTCCCCTTTTTCTTCTTTCTTTCTTTCTTTTTTTTTTTAACCAGTGCTCACGGCAAAAGGAAACAAAATTGTTTCCTATGTGATTGTGTGTGTGTGTGTGTATATATATGTGTATATATATATACACACACACACACATACATACATATATATATATATACACACACATACACATACATAGAGAGAGAGAAAGCGAGAGAGAGAGAGAAACACGGCGTCCGTTGTGTCAGACTTTTTTCTCTCAGATGCGAAGAGGGCGTATGGATGTGTCTGTGTTTTATATGCCTGCCGCTCTCGCTACGAACAAAGGACGCATAGACGGGCTCAGGCACAGCGGCCAGGAACTGTTACTCGGGAGAAACCGCGGGGAATGATAAAGGTCGTAAATATTTGCCGTTGCCGGGGTCTGGCGCTTGGGGGGGGGGGGGTTAGTCCCCCTCTGCAAATAACACGTTGCATATAATGGGGTGGATAGGAGCCAGAATGTTTTTCTGCTTGCTTTAACGCAGATTATATTACACCCTAATTAAACATTCTATTCACATGGAGGAGTCCAGTGGACACCATTCTCTTTCATGAAGGCCCCGGTTTGAGGTTTGAACTTAGGGGGTTAGGCAAAGCAAAGTCTGCAGGGTTGTCTACAGTCAAGATCTCTCTCCTCCCGTGTGTGTTCTCACACTCTCTCTCTCTCTCTCTGATACTCCGAACACCATGCTCAACCCTCCAGCAGAGGTACTGACAAAAATGTAAAATAAATAAATAAATAAATAAATAAAAATAAATGAAAGATTGAGTATGGAAAAGAACAAGTTCCATTTCAGTAGTGCTTTTTTTTTTTTTTTTTTAGTTACAACGCCACGAAATTCTCACAGCTCTACTGAAACGTGGTCTAAACTCAGAAATGTTCTGAAACATCAAAGATATGGAGAGAGGGCTGGGCTGGGATCTAAATGATTAGACTGATTTGTCTCCACATAATAAAGCAATTTGAGCCAAGTCTGCGCATGAACATTTTAGGACAGTAAGGGTGAAGACATAATTACAGTTTTAGTCCTCTCTTCTAGCTCTTCCCTAAACAACAACCTGTCATTATCCTGTCCTTCTTAAGCATGCGCCAGTTTAGTGCACTGTCACTTCACACTACAGCTCACTCAGGTGGTTTAAAAAGAGAGTTCAGCTGATACATTTGAATCTCATCTGTATGGGGTCATTATGTTTGCACTGATGACCTGAACAGGAAGTCATTTAAGAAGAATATTTTCAAGATGTTGATTTCCACATGTATAGCCCTGTTTGCCTTGGGTTAAAACATCACTTGTGCAGCATGCTAAAATGAACTTGCTAATTTTAACTGACATGTCTCTGTTTTCACTCAAGACCTTAGACCTCATGTGATGTGGTATGATTTTTGGTAAAAATGTCATATTTGACCTCAGAGCTATGACAGACCTTGTGTATGTGTGTGTGTGCGCGTGTGTGTGTCACAGCCTAACAGCAGCGGTCAGGTGGTGGGGAAAGTTCCGGGTCACTTCACCCCGGTGTTGGCTCCATCTCCCCATCATGGCGCTGTGAGACCCGTCTCTCTCTCCATGCCTGACACCAAGCCTATCACCACATCCACAGAAGGTAAGACCAGCATCTCACACATACACACAGCAGCGCACACACGCACGCACACACACATGCACACACACGCGCACACGCACACACACACACACACACGCGCACACCACACTCATACATGCCAACATTGACATCACATATACAAAGAGTGTGTTTGCACATGCATTAACGCCCGCACTAGTACACATCAATACAACCCCCACCCCACCTCATTAAAAGTCTGACCATTTTGGACTTTTTCACTACTGCAGGGCTTTTGCAGTATTTGATTGATGACTGCGCATGTGTGTCTATTGCTGTATGTGTGCATGTGTGTCTGCTTTGTGTGTTTGTATGTGTCTGATGTCTGATTGTGTGTGTGTTTGTGTGTCTCTCTCTGTGTGTGTGTGTGTGTGTGTGTCTCTCAGGTTTCTCAGCTTCAGGCACCCCAACATCAAACCGTTTTGTTGGACTCAGCCCCAGAGATCCAGCCTTCCTGCACCAGCAACAGGTGAGATGCTTTTAGATGACTTACACCTTATTCTTCTCTCTCTCTCTCTCTCTCTCTCTCTCTCTCTCTCTTTCTCTCTCTCTCTCTCTCTCTCTCTCTCTCTCTCTCTCTTTTCATTTCTCCCTCTACCCTTGCTCCTCTACTTTTTTTTTTCTCCTTTTCAAACACCTTGACCAAGTGCTTCATACTTTTGGCAGGTTTTGCAGTAGTGCGGTGAATGTTGCTTTGCACAGGTGGATCTGGTCTTGATGCAGCTGTTTTAGGCTCACGCCAAACTCACGCGATTTTTCTGCCATGACAGTTACCATTATATTATATTATATTCTAAGATATTTGCCATAAAAACCCAAAACAGTTTTATATGTTGTTACATTACATACCAGGACTATTCACCTGGTTGCTCGGAGACTAATCAGAGCCAAAAGTGACCTACAGTGGCCCAGACACCATCACAGTCAGCTTCACATTATACAGTTAGTTCCAGTTTAGCAATCCAATTGGACAAGAGGGATTCCATAGGTACTGATATATACAGTATAATAGAACTGGAACATTTTACTGCACTGTCATAAATATGCAAATAGTCTGGCCAATGAAATAAGGCCTGATTTTGAAACCAGCTCCATTTTGTTTTGTAATTGAGATATATTAAGCTATGCTTCTAGAATTCCACAACTGTGATGAAAAAGGAAAAAGGCTAATAAAGTTTGACAGGCTTTGAATGAGTTTAATGAATTGTGTGATATGGTCACTAATCACCATTGTGGTAACACAAAATAGGACTGGGCTGAAAATGTATTTGACTAATAGCATTAAAAGGAATCTCGATAAATTACAGCAATATTACAAACACACTCACTAATAACTTTAAATGGCATGGGGAAAAAACAGTGGTAAAAAACAACCTGTTTTATTTCCTCAGAGCATTCTGGGATATCAGCATTCAGCCCTGTAGGAAGGCAATTAAAATGTTTAGTTACAGAAGTTTAGTGAGTTGGGAACTCTTATACATTGTGTCGAACGGAGAAACTTTCATGTCACTACCATAGTTTTGACGAGGGTCTGTAGATTCCTCATTGGCCTATCCTAGTGACCTTAGCTGACCTTTGACCTCTTAATGGCCTCATTTTGAGTCATATTTCGTTCACTGTTCCTAGAAGTTATGTTGTTTAGTCAGTCGTTGGTTCATGTGTAGTTAAATGCAGATTACCCATGTGTTGTGTATGTGAAGACCTGGGATGTGTTTTCAGCTTTCAGTGACATGAAGAAAAGTATAATTTTATTAGACAGAACCACTATCAGTATTAAGTTGTTTATATATGTTGTTTATATGCACTAGTCCTGCATGCACAGGTCAAACTGATGTCACAATCAACATGTTTGTGTTTTTGGAGAAATCCAATGTAACATGAGAAGTGAATGTAGGAGTACTGTCTTCAGTGCAGGAATACTGTCTTCAGATCAAATCCAGCGGTGTGTCATTGTAATACAGCGGTGTGTCGTTGTAATTGTAGTAATTTGAGTTTTGGAGTTTGCATGAAGCATTGTATATTGAATTAGACACAGCGAGGGAGATTTGACAGACTAAGTACTCAAGACATGGAATTGTAATGTGTGTGTGTGTGTGTGTGTGTGTGTGTGTGTGTGTGTGTGTGTGCGTGTGTTTGTGTGTGTGTCTTTGTGTATTTCTCTATCAGTGTGTATGTGTATAAACATGTGTGTGAGCCAAAGGGGGAGAAATTCAGGCATAGTAGAGTTTGACCAGTAATGTTAACTGTTTGCTAGAAATGTGACGAAGTGATGTGAGAGAGAGAGAGAGAGAGAGAGAGAGACAAAGAAAGAAAGACAGAAAAAGAGAGCGAGGTATTTGTCTTTGTATATGCTTGCTTGCTTGTGTATGTGTGTATGTGTGTGTTTGTGTGTGTGTGTGTGTGTGTGAGAGAGAGGGAGAGAGGGAGAGAGAGAGAAAGAAAAAGTGAGGGAGGTGTTTGTCTTTTTATGTACTTGCTCGCTCCTGTGTGTGTGTGTGTGTGCGTGCGCGCACGTTCGTGTGTATATGCGTGTGTGTGCGCGTCTGTGTGCGCGTGTGTGTGTGTGTTTATGTATGCGTGTGCATGCATCCAATGCACATGTTGGAGTGTATTTTCAGCCCCTCAGTAGAACAGTCTTGGTTACAGTCCAGCCTTTTCCACCCACTTCTAATTGAAATCATCTGCACGCGGCTACATAACAATTAGTGGTTTTCCCCTGTCCTGCTCCTGGGCTCCAGCTAACGACTAGCTTTGCTTTTACTGCTCTACGGTTTGGCATGGAAGCATAAGACAGCACAGTAACATTTACTGCTTGCCATTCAGAAATCATGCCGCGCTCTCCGCTTTGTAGGGGAGAAGAATACATTTTGGGATTTTTTTTTTTTTTTTTTTACATTATGTGATTGTTTTAGTTTCTGTCGTGTTGGTTTAGGCACAATACGACTCATATTAAAAATCACACTTACAGTGGAGGCCTGTATTTCAATGTTCTCGACAGAGATGGTAACTTCCAGAATGTTTAACTTGGTTTAGACCCAATGCCGCAAAGTACTGAAAACATACAGTATAAAAACGGTTTGAACATTACATAAACTTGTTCCACGTTTAGCGTATGCATTCAAATATGTGTAGTTATTCTCTTGCTAGTTTGCCATGTAACACTTTATTAGTTCTCGGCTGATTATAGTTGGTTGGTTGATGTGCATATTGGTGTGATTGATATAAATATGCGAATATGACATATTTTTCATTGATAGAGAATCCATTACATTTTTAAAAAGGAAAGAAGTCATAGCTTTCCAAGTAAGTCTCCCACACACACACGCACACACACACACACACACACACACACACAGAGTACGGTAGGCTTGGGTAACGGCAGTGTTGTTCAGGCGTACATACTCACGGTGCCATTGTTTAAACAGTAGAGTGTGGAATAGGAGAAAGGCCACAGGATCTGCAGAGGGTCTGACGTATCACACGTTTATCATGTTTTTATGACCCCAAGCTTTTCAAAAGAAAAGAAAAGAAAAGAAAAGGGGGAAAAAACAAGAATTACTCGGCACCAAACAGCAAAGGCTTTTTTTTTTTTTTTTTAACCAATAGTTACTGTGCTTCCTGCCCTTTCTGCTGAAAATAAATAATGTCATCATCGCTAAAAGCTGGGTGATTTATCAAACTCAGGTTATTGACACCTGTATTTGCCCCTTGAGCCTCGTTTTGCTTTCTTTTCTTTCTTTTTTCTTTTTTTTTGGCACGTGTGGAAGTACTCGGCAGACCAGTATGAATTACACAGCTGCCGTAAGGAGCCTTTGGTTTCACCTTCCCAGTGGGCCGCGGTGGGAAAAAAAAAAGAAAAGAAAGGAAAAAAAAGGGACAATAGCACGGCCGTGTCTGGAGACTCGTCTAGACTCCGGCCGTCTCCGTCTGGACGTGTCTTCTTTTCCTCCTCTTTCTCTGCCCTCATCACAGCACAAACACCGACCATTAAAACAACGTCACGGAGCGAAAGTCTGACCAAGTCTTTCAGTGTGTCACTGTGAACGGACTCACCTTTAGGAACAGGCACTGGGATTTCCTAATGGACTTTATTTGTGTAGATGGTAACCATAGAAGATAAATAAAAAACAATTACATCTACCAAAGGGCTATTTCTCTTCCAAGCCTTAAGGAAATACACCAAGATCACTTTGCACACACAAAAGAAAAATACGAACAGATGACTACTCCCTCGAAAACACACACACACACACACAAACACATACGCACACACGAACATACGGCACAAACGCAAACACCTGCTCCGGGCAACAGCTTCTTCGCGCAAACTGTTTATCAAAACCCAAGAGAAGAAGGAGAGGAAAGGAGAAGAAGGAAAAGAAAGGAAAGAAAAAATCATTAGCAGTTATCCCTAAGGATGTCTCTGAGCCCCCTTCCGTCGAACCTTAGCCCGGCTGGCGGGAAGTGATCGCTGATCAAAATGGAATTTGGCTTTATCTAACGGAGCTCGCTAATCCACCTTCGCTGCGCATCTGTTCGCCTAGCGCCAAGGCGACTGAAGACGCACCTCTTTTTTTGTTTTTGTTTTTGTTTTTTTTTAAATCGCGCGGCTCTCTGATGCTGTGACAACGGCAGCACCGACATGGACAGATGGCATTCGCTCTGCTAACGGCACCGCGCCGCCAAATGTGCCAGCCGGTGCCGGGGGAAGCCTCTCCTCGGGCTGGGTCGACACGCAGTCTGGAGCGGCGCCCGAAGAATCCCGCACTGACAACGCCCTTGCCAGCTGATCCGAGACCGGTTTCGCAGCTGTGTTCACTAGAGCCCAGAGGTGAGGAGAACTCTGAGTGCTTTGGAAGGATGACGTGTCTGTCACATACACACGCGACACTGAACCTGCATCAACGGTGCTGCCTAACATCAGTGAATATCACCGCCATCGCTGACTTCAGCCTTATTCTGCCCTGTCTGCAGCTAATGCTGGGCAATCAAAAACATTCACCTCTCTCTGCATCTGATTGGCTGTTCGTTTTTTTTTTTTTTTCGGTGCCACATACTGTGATTTAAAAAAAAGGGAGGAGTGTTTTTTTTGTTTTTTAATTATTTTTTCATCTGCACCGGAGACACTACCACAGCAGTGGGTGGGAAGCTGCTCCTGCTGATGTACACTCAGTGTCAGTGCACAGAAACATAAACAGTGTGAACTAAAACACATTTTCATCAACCTGTTTTACACACCAAAAAAACAAACAAAAAAAAACAAGAGGAAGGAACAGTGAAACAGCATGGGAATAATTAGTACGTTTTCTTTTTGTGTTCTGTCGTCATTGGAGCAGCTCAGACCATCGAAGCCTCTCAGTTTTTACCATATTGTATGTAAAATAAGTAGCAGTCAGTTTGATGATCAGTCATAGCCCATATTGTGGCTGCTGTACAAATATTGCAGTGTTCATTTAGTCCATGTCATACCGTCATCATGCCCACAGTAACACTGAGAATGATCCTCAGTGCTTCAGCTTCTCCACAGAACTTGACAGAATAGTGTGGGTTTCTGTGGAGGAAAACAAGGGCTGAACTGTCTCAGTTAATATATTAAATCAACCACATATTGTAATTTTATAAAGAGAATTAGTCCAGTGCAGTTCCAAACCACCTGATCAAAAATTCACTTCAACATTGCTCTTGTTTAAATGATGAAGTGTCAGGTGGACCTCAGATGAACTTTTCTCAGGGTTTCCCTGAATGCCGCGGCCTTGGACTAGAGTTTGTGAATCAACAGCGTTCAAACCGTAGCTAACAGTCTTTCAGCACATATTGTGAGCTCTCGTGTTTTTTTAGTGAGTTGAGTCGACCAAAACAGGACGAACAACGGGCTGTTAGTGAAATGACCCAATGGATGACCCCAGCTTTGCCCTCAACGCTATTGTTTTCTGGCCAAAACCCTCTCAGACACACACACACACACACACACACACACGCTTGCGTTAAAGCCCAGGGACCGTGGGGAAACCGGAGTGGTAGTTGCCGTGATAATGATGGAGGTGGAAATCCGGACTCCAGCAGGTTGTTGGAAAATGTGTTTGTTGGAGGTTCCCAGCAGAGGGATTTCAGTGAGTAATTACAATCATGTGACTGGACATTGAGCACAGATACAGACATATCCAACCTCAGAAGCCTTCAAATTGCCAGTGTCAGAGACAGTTTCACCTCACCACTGAAGTCATCTCATTCACAGACACAAGAACCTATAACTGAAAAATTCCAAGTAATATATAATTTAAAAAAACCCTCCAGTTTGCTTTTTGTAACTCAGTAGTTGAGTGCTTGTCTCTTAGTTACATGGCAGTATTCTCAGGCAGCTGAATTTCTGTCTCCTTCTTTGAGGTAGATGTAGAAAAATCAATTATTCCCTGTCCTGGATTTATTGCGATGGAAATTAATTCAGTTCCAGAGGACAGGTGCTGGCAATGATGACTAGCTGTATTGACTAAAAGAAGCGCTGTGAATATTTAACAGGTGTGAATTTACCTGATAAACGTCTCTAAAGAGTGGTTCCTTACTCTGGCAGCTCTGTGTAATGGCTAAGGCTGAGTTTGCCACTCTCTCTCTCTCTGATACATTACCTTCTGGAAATTTCCATACAGCCCTCTAGACTGATTGAGACAGAGTGCTGTAACTCAACTTTGTTGGGTTTGGAATATTTTTATATGTAAATATTGCCTGTTAGTGTGTTGGCTTTTTAGTAACAGTTTGATGTGTATGTTTGTATGTACGCCCCCCCCCCCCCCCCCAACTACATATCATTAGTAGTTTTTGACCCATTTGATGCGAATAGCATTGGAGGATTGGACGTCTTTAACCCCTGACTGTTCTCAGAATGACTGTAGAAACCACAGTGTAACAACCATAGCAAAATGCATGCACCAGAATGAATGCGCTCATGAAAACCAGTGCACTGGACTCGCGCCGTACTGATTTACATTGTAACATGACTCGTTTTTCATAAACAACAAAAAAAAAATCCCAACACTAACCTTTCTTTTCTTTCTTTTTTTTTCTTTTTTTGCTTCCAGGTTGTTTACTGATTACATGACTAATGTGACTGCATGACATATATGACTCTTTGTCTTTTAACGTGTGCCCTTTTTTATGTTTATCACAGTTTTCTTTTTGGTTTGTTTGTTTATTTGTTTGTCTTTGTTTATTAATCATGCTTTGTAAATCTCATTATCTGATTAGCTACCAGCTGACTTTGAGAGACATTGTGTGTGTGTGTGTTTTGTTTAAAAATCACAGTCTCTGTTTTAGTTATGCTTTTGCATGCTCTAACTCTTGTGTAGTTTAAAAAAACACACACAAGAAAAAAAAAAACAACTTCTGTAGTGGAGATGTGCTTGGTCCCGTGTGTCTGACTGAGGGGTTTTGATTGACAGCTGAGGATTTGTGACTGGACCAATCAAAACGGCAGGTCTTATGGCCCCGGTGCCAGTGACGAGACTTTGGGGATTTCTTGGCAAAGGTAAACTAAAGCTTTCTCATTCTACTTCCAAACCAGTTCTTCCCTCAAACCTCTGGTGTTCCTGTTTAAAGCCCCTTTCTCTCCTAACACCGTGATAAAGTTCTTCCCTTTAACAGACACACACACATGCACACACACACACGCACACGCACACACACACACACACACTCTTTACCACTGACTCTAGGTGCTTGGCTGCGCAGTTCTGGTTAAACATCTAAATTTTATGATTTTAAATGGTAATAATTAGAGTCTTAGCACAGCTGTTAAAATGACTAACTTTAAAACCACTCTGCAAGCCAGAGACAACAAGTTTCCAGAAAACTAGGAGCCGGTCCTGTCCTGGCCGCTGTGACAGCAGTCACTGGTTGGCCGTACAGCTGAGTGGTAAGAGCTCTGTGTTGTTTGGCTGTGTACTGTGTAGCCTGCAGCAGGAAAGAGGTGTGATTGGAGGAAGTGGCCACATAGACTCAGGAGCATAGCTACAACAACACACACACACACACACACACTCAAGCGCGCGCACACACACACACACACACACACACACTCAAGTGCACACACACACACACACACACTCAAGCGCGCGCACACACACACACACACACACACACACACTCAAGTGCACACACACACACACACACACACACACACTCAAGCGCGCACACACACACACACACACACACACACACACACACACACACACACACACACACACTGACTAGTTTTTAAAACTGAATATGTATATGCGTGCACTTGTCTCTGCACTGTGGAGTGATTGTTTGTGTGATTAGGCCTCTTCACACAGTTCTATTAAAAAGAGAGAAAACAAAAGAGGTCTATATGGGTCTATAAAAGTTACCTACATCTCTCTTTCTCTCTTTCTCTTTCGCTCTTTCTCCATTTCACTCTCTGTCTCTCTACTAACTGGTATTTCTCTCTACTAACTGGTATTTCTCTCTACTAATGGGTATTTCTACTGTAATTGTTTTTTAATCGCACATTTATCAAAGTACATGTTGTTTGGAAGTGTATGATGTTTATATAGCTGTCAACTTGAGTGCTGCAGTTTATGCTATGTTGAATTTAACAGTTATAAATGCATTTACCATAGTCATTTGACTAAGTAACTAAAAAGCGTTACAAACATATGAGGAAGAGAGATGGAGACATCTGTTTGGAGCTTAGGGGAGTTAGGAAGCTGCATATTTTTAAAGGTCAAATCTAAGCATGGCTTTTCTTCAGCTGAAAAATATGCAGGCATCTTAATGTTCATTTTACAGCATACTGCAATGTGTGGTTTAATCTTAATGTTCATTCTACGGCATACTCCAATATGTGGTTTAATCTTCCTCACGGATTTAATGAAAATTTTTTCTGGTTTTAAGTGTATTACAGCTGTGTGCTATTACGCTGTTAGAGGACTTACACGATTATAAAGAACTCAGTCATGTAATTTCAAACTAAGATATAGAGGTATTTCAGCCTGTAGACATTTTGTTCAAACATCCTCTAATATACACATTCTCCATTTTGACAGTTGAAGAAGTGTTTCAGTCAGACTCCTGGGAGTATAAAAAGGGACACTGGGAGACAGAGAACCACATGGGGCCATTTAGCCTGTTTCCTTACACACAGAGACCATGTATATTCACCATGCATCTCATATGTTACTGTAGCTAGAACCAACATAAGAGCTTGACTTTGTTTGGCTTGTGCCCTTAAAGTTTACACTCACTGCTTCCCTAAAATGGCAGTTAACACACCACTCTCTCTCTCTGTATCTGTCTCTTGCTCTCTCTCCCTCGCACACACACAGACACACACACACACACACGAACATCTGTTGAAAAGACCTTGCTCAGCACTTCCTCTCTGGGTTGAGAGAGAGAGGGGTTACTGGGGCTGGTGGGAGGGGCACAGTGCACTGAACGCGCCTGACTCTTCCTCTGCCGTCGCCGAGGTTACGGGCCCTTTTCTTTCCACTCAGCCCCTTTCTCCCGGCCTCCTAATGGAACGGTAGAGGTACGGAGATGGGGTGGGGGGGGGGGGGGGGTGTGGGGGGGGGGTATGCCCAAACTCCTTCTGCTTCTCTCTTCTTCTCTCAGACCAGACCAGATATATTATAAATACGTTTTTATATCTAGAACTAAAAAAAGTTTCCTGAACTATGTCATAAGAATCCACATGTATTTTAGCGCGTGTAGACTGCAGCAGTCCTGGTTCCTAACTTACACGCCAGCCTTTAGGTCTGTGATTGGTAGAATCATAACTGTAACAGATGCTAGGAATGGCTTGGTTTATACCTGGAGAGGTTCTGTTTGTTTTTAGTTTGACTAGGGTCTGATAGGAACCCTTATCTCTCTGAAAATCGCAGTCTCGTCATGAGTTATGACAACGCATCTTGAGCGCTTCCGACTCAGGACATTTTAAAATGGATACTGCGACCGCACGACACCTCCACAGAGGGTACGTCGAGCATTTCGTCCAGGGGCTGGAACTCTGTTTTGTCAGCGTCGGTGGCGTTTCGTGTCTTCGTTTCAGCGTTCGCGCCAAGCATAGACCTAGGCAGAGGCGGTGGAAGGCGATGTGGGTAAAGCGAGGTCATTTGTGTGTGTAAATGTAATTTGCTGCTGCTATGTTTATGCAGAGCTCTCTCCTTAAGCAGTAGCACTGGTCGCTTAGCCCAAATTGAATTGCAGCCAGACTCACACGATACCCATCCTGCAGGAAATGGGTCGGCTTTCCATTAAGACGCCATTAGATAATCTAATTTGGAGGCTAATCCCCAAACGAAGCATGCTAAATGGTGCCACCATCCTGGGGTTGCTGATGAATTTTTTTTTTTTGGTGGTGGATGAGGGGCGATAGGGGTGTGTGCGTGTGGGGGGGGGTACAAGGTACAAGCTTTCGGGACAAGGGATTGCAGAGAGAGAGAGAGCCCGGCAGCCAGATTTGATAAGGGAGGCCAAGCATGAGAGATTAGTTGTGTGCCCCCCCCTTCCCAACCCTGCCCCTCCCCGTCCGTCAGCAGAGGGAGGGCATGGTGTCACGTCTCAAGCAGTCTGGTCTCCCTGGGAAACCAGACACTTGGTAATGCCAGATTGAACTTGGATTTCGGGTGAGAAAGGGTGACAACTTCCCCCTTCCACCCCCCCCACACCCCTCCTCACCCACACCCCAAACCCCCCAAACCCTTAGTTATCAATGGACTATGACATTACTACACTCTGCGGACGCTCGGCCGGAATTTAGGAGCCAAGACCATGGGCCAACATAGAAATATATAAGTACAGGAAAGTTACAGGTCACCTGGACTGACATTAAAGTAAGTCATTATGGGAGGGGTTTAGTGCACACTGACTGTGTGTGTGCGCGTGTGCGTGTGCGTGTGTGTGTGTGTGTGTGTGTGTGTGTGTGCATACACAAGAAAGAATAAGAGAGGGAGAGAAAGAGTGTTTGCCTACTCTGTGCTTTCTTTGTTCAGCAAGGTAGGAAAAACTTAATCTCTCGTTTCCTGTCAGATGACTTTTGGCAACTGAGAGAGAGAGAGAGAGAGAGAGAGAGAGAGAGAGGAGCGGTGACAACAGCAGGAGGTGGATTAACTTTGAAGAGGGGACTGGATGAGTATGTGGATCAGAAGAGGGAAAAATGGCTCAAACTAGATCATTTGTGGGCATAATCCTTAAATTTTTAAAATCTTTTTTAATGGTATTTGTATGCAAGGAAGTGTGTTCTTTTTCTTTTTTTTTCTTTTTCACTTTCTTGCTTGCATTCACTCTCTGTGTTATCATTTTTCGGGCTTTTCTTGTCTTTCTTCACACTCTTTTTTTCCCCTTAATGTGAGCCTGTTTGTTTCACAGACATTGTAACCTGTTGAGCACTTGTTCTGGTTCGACTGTGGTTGGCAATACTGAGTGAATTGTACACAGCGTGGCCTCATTCATAAACAGCTTTAGCCGTCGACGCTGCCGCTCCTAAGAAAGGGAAGAATAAAGTCAGTGTTCCAAGTCTGTGAGTCAGGACCCTGTCTCCTATCCATTCTGCCCCAGCAGCCCCTGTCTACAACCCCCCTCCCCGACCGAAAACAAACAACCCCCCCTCCCCCCTTTTCCCTCGACCCGCTCACACACACAGACAGACACACACACACACACGCTCACACACATGCTCACACACTCACTCATTAAGCCGACTGCACCTGCAGCGAAATGGTGTCCAGGGGAAAGACTGGGAAAAAAAAAAACAAAAACGCGTCTCTCTACACTTCTTTTGCCTCCTTCAAACAACTCACGACCCCTCCGAACCCCCTCCCCCCCCATCCCCTCTTCCCCCTTTTACCCTTTCTTCTTTTAGGAAGGGGGTGAGCGGTAGAAAAGAAAAAAAAGGGAGAAAAACAAAGAGGTGGCTGTCTAGAGCAGAAGCCTGTTGACAGAACCGGAGCACTGGTTGTAATCAGCAGACAGAAAGAACTGATTGTGTTAGACAGGTATTTAAGAATTTGGAGGTGGGGGGGGGGGGGGGGGCGCCTAATTATTCAACAGATGTATCAGTGAACCCCACTCCCCACAATCCCCCCAAACAAACAAGGAAACAACATGCTGTTTGTGCACTCCCACGCTTTCCTATTCAGATTTTTTGCGCAAGCCTGCAACTACTAAACAATCGGGGTGTTGTTTTTAGTTCTTAGAATGTCACGAACGAGAACCCTTTAAGGTCTCATGGCAGAGCTGCCTGGCCGATCAGGGGAGAGTCTGTCTCCCGGGAGAGTTCTAGAAAGGTGGACAAACTTGCCTGTTAATCTAAATAGTGAAAAGTCTGACTCCACGTCTCCTTACAGTCATCCCTGCTCCCTGGTCTTACACACCCACAGTTCACTAGGCCATCAGGCTACCTGGGAAGGTTTGGTAGATACTGAAATGGATAAGGGGGCATGCAATTGTGTTTTAATCAAAAGTTATGAAAGAATTAATAATGTTTGCTGAAAGACAAATTACTGTTTGGTGTTTTTTTTTCCTGGGTCATGTTGGAGGGTGAATGCTTAGCTGCATTCTTTAACGCCGGACAGTTGATTCAAAATCTTTCTCATTTTGTCTTTTGTGTGTCTGCAGTCCTGGTACCTGGGCGAGCTTAGTTCCATTCCAAGTGTCGAACGGGACTCCGATTCTGCCAACAAATGTCCAGAACTACAGCATAAACATCATTGGTGAACCTCTGCTCCAGGCCGAGACGAGCAACTGAGGAAACAAACAAACAAAAAAAAAAGGGAGGCGGTTCCGAACCTAGACTTGGAGTGACAGGTCTGTGGACAAACCAGCAAGCAGCACTTATACAATCTCCATTGACCTTTGTCCCGCCCTCTGAACGACATTGGCCGAGAACAGAAGAGTGGGTAGGGGTGACGTGTGTCTGGTGTGGCAGGAACCCTCTGTGAGCCAGTCAGCGAATGTGTGAGGAAAGCCCTGAGCTGAAATACTGTGATCTTTTTCCCATTACAAAAAAAAAAAACTTTAGATGCCTTAAGATTTTTTGCATGACATGCTAGTCTCTCTCTCTTAGGATATCTCTACTATTTACATTACAAATTTCTGGTCTTGGTTTACGAGCAAGTTTAGAGGTGGAAACACACATACACACACACACACACACACACATTACAAAAAAACAACTGACTGGCAAGGAGGGTTTCGAACGTTGACAGCAAATTCAGTGGACTCATATTTTCAACCAAGTAAAGCCAACACATCAATTCATTTGTTAATCATAGGAACAATTAGAATGTTTGTCTTTTTATTTGTGATACAGATTTGTGTTTTCCAACCTGTAATCCTGTTGATTCTGCTCTTATATTTACGTTCAAGGTAAAGGTTAACATGTACACTACAGAGTTATAAACTCTCAAACCTTTTTTTTAATATGTGAGAGAAAAAACAAAAGCAAACAACCTATGCTATTAGGTTAGACATACGACCCCTCTTTTTGGAAAAAGAAAATTGTGATATCTCCTTCAAAAAGGATTTTGAAAAAAAGGAAAAAAAAAGACAAAAAAACAATATTATGTCATTAGAGGCAAGTGCAATTTTTTGGATATTTACTGAAGGGAAGCTATCATAGTCTGTCTGCCCTGAGACTCTAAAGCCCGGGGAAAACGAATGTTTTTTCGGAGAAACATAAGAAAGAAAAACATTCAGAAAAACAAGTTGCATCCTCGATTTTTGTGAATTATGGAGGAAAGGTTTAAATGGGAGATGTGTATGACAGTCAGCGATCGTTTACCTGTGCGGAATAAACACAAACACAAACAGCACTTATTATCGAGCCCTACCCTGATAAACGGGTAGCTCTTTTTTTTTGTTTGTTTGTTTGTTTTGTTTTTCTTCTTTAATTTATTCTGTGAAATAACAAACTCAAGTTTGGATTTTTTTTAAAAAAAAAAGTAAAGGTGAAAAGATGCAGACACACACGCAGTGTGTATAAAAACAACTTGCAAAAAAAAAAAAGAGTATTAATTCACCTACCAAGAGGGGGCGCTGTTTCATTTGGCCGTTAGCTTTTAAAGCTACTGTTTACAACGCGAGGTCAGGAGAAAAGAAAAAAAAAAAAGTCACGGAAAAGTGAGCCTGTTGAAGTAATTGTAAGAACTTAAACAGAATTCGACACTTCGCCAAACGTGCGGTGTGTAGTAGGGAAGTCACGTGGTGCTTCTACTTGTACCTAGTTTATTTGATGAAAAAGGTTACAATCACAGGGCGAAAATGCACAGCAAACCGTATTACCCATTGCCTCTCCAGTCCACATATATTTACCTAACTAATCTTTCCAATAATCTTAATTTGCACGAAAATATTATAGTCCACGTTACGTGCCTTGCCTTTGAATATAGAATACATCACTACACTTGTTTTTCTCTGCATTTATTACCATTTTAGGAATTTAAAAGAAAAAAAATACATTTTTATGATAAGAAATATTTTGTACTCTGGATGAAATTGTGACGTTGATTTTTAGCTTCATTTACTACTTTTGTGTCACATTTACAGTGCATATCAAGGCTGTCTATAGTTGCCATTCTGAAGTTTGTAATCAACCAGCATTATTTTCCAGTATTTTGGCGGTTTTCTAATAACCGGCGGTTTTCGTTTTTTTGTTGTTGTTTTTTCCCTGTTCATTATTGTTTTATGTTTTTTTTTCCTCAACTTCCAGTTATTATTGGGATGGGAGATGTCCAGATTTTAAACGAGTTATGCAATACCAAGTTTTGCCTATGTAGTAGTGCTTGTAGCTACGTTCATCGTTAGACGCTAGTACAGAGATGAACAAATGGTGTTAAACGTTTATTTTGTCGATGTCATTGTTGCTGACGTTGTTGTTGTTGTTGCTGTTGTTGTTGTTGTTGTTGTTGTAGCCATTGTAGTTTTTCCTTTTATTTTTATTTTTTTAATTGACCAAAGTGGGAACTGCTTTTTATGCAGTGTGTAACAAGGTCTTTTTTCTTTTTTCTTTTTTTTTTTCTCTTTTTTTTTTGGTCCTTTTGAGTGTACTGAAAGACAGTGAGGCGTGTGTTAGGGTTTTTTGTTTGTATAATGGGAGAGGGGAAGAGTTTGCTTTTCCCCTGCTCTTTGTAGCACATCTGCAAAGAATGCACCGTTGGTCTATGATGGCTGCAAAGAATGCACCGCTGGTCTATGATGGCTGCAAAGTCACTGGTTTGTCTACTGTGACTTATTTACTCCTCCTAAAACTCGCCAACTGGGGTGCTAGCTTGACTCTCGGAACAGGCTCATTTTCACAGGAGGGCAGGCTTGACTTGAGACTGACAATCATCAAGAACAGAAAAAAAAAAAAACTATTTCGTGAGTGCAAATCAAACGGGCTCAGAGGCTGAAAGGAAGGCAAAAAAAAAAAAAAGAGAGGGAGAGAAAGAAAGATAAAGCAGAAATGTACCCAATCAAACCAATCATTCTCTAAGAATTGCTGATATATACTACTGTTTCCTTTTCTATGCTACGTGAGCAGAGCTGTAGTTTTTTGGTTATCGGTCATACTTCACTAATATTTTCAATTCTGACTCGTATCGTCACTACTGTGTCTTGTAACTTTATAATATCAGCTTATAATATGGTTCTTTACATATTATAAGTGCCTATATGCAATTGTCATGTAGATGCCTTAAGATATTCACAAACAAGTGGCTTGTTATTAATGCGTTACAATCACCAACACGCAAATGCGTGTTCTATTTGTCACAATCAGCTTAAAAAAAAAAATCGAATCAATTTTGTATTCATTAATTTCTTCTGCCGTTGGCCTGCTGCAAATATCACAGATGTACGATTTCGAGATCACCTCGGTGTGGTTAGCATTCCTCAGAAAAGAGAGGGAGTTATGTAATAATTCCCTTTTAGGGCTAAGGATATAGTGCAAATAACGGATAAAGTGGAACACTTTTACACTCTTTAGGCAATCAAATGCATGTTTTGGAAAACACATGAAAGACATTCATAAACAGTGAGCAAAATAAATAAATAAAGCAACCTCAGGATTATTGACAAACACTACAAATCAAACACGACATTACAAATCAGAAATCACAATCAAAACTTTCACTTTCTATAAAAAGAAAGGTTTGTAGCCTTTATTTATGTACAAAAATGTGTTTTCATAATTATTTAAATATCGCATCTCATCTGAGTCTACAGGTTTTACACTCAGGCTTAAAACCACCTGAGCTGTTTGAAGGTGGCCTTTAAGGGGACTTTTCCAAGCATTTTTATTTATAAACAAAAAGATAACACTATGTGATTTAGACATGATAATCGTTCATCTTCTCAAAGGTGGAGATAAGACTAAACTTAACTAACTCAAGTCAAAACACGATAACCGTTCATCTTCTCAAAGGCAGAGAGAAGACTAAACTTAACTAACTCAAGTCAAAACACGATAACCGTTCATCTTCTCAAAGGCAGAGAGAAGACTAAACTTAACTAACTCAAGTCAAAACACGATAACCGTTCATCTTCTCAAAGGCAGAGAGAAGACTAAACTTAACTAACTCAAGTCAAAACACGATAACCGTTCATCTTCTCAAAGGCAGAGAGAAGACTAAACTTAACTAACTCAAGTCAAAACACGATAACCGTTCATCTTCTCAAAGGCAGAGAGAAGACTAAACTTAACTAACTCAAGTCAAGCTGCAGCCCTCCTTCCTCACCAAGATGGTTCTTGTGATTTACAAAAAAAAAAAAAAAAAGTCACCCCGTTATATGTGCACTGTTCTGCCTTTTTTTGTTTTGTTTTGTTTTTGTTTTTTGGGATCTGAGAAAGGTAGGTGCTTTGCAGCCCATTTGACCATTGGCTATGCCTCTGAAGTGCATTTTCCCAATAATGTTTGGAGTGTCAGGGTCACTCTTCTTGCTTGTTTTTTCTTTCTTTCATTCTTTCTCCCATTCTTTCTTTCCTTTGCTCTCTCGCTTTTTTGTTTCTTTCTTCAGTTTTTCTGTAAGCAGTGAAGGAGTCTGCAGATCAGGCCAGTGTCTTGGCCATCATCATAGCAATAGTCCTTGGGTTAATATCTGCTCTGGCAGCTTGGTGGTCTGTGTTAGTGTCTGTGTGTGTGTTAGTGTCTGTGTGTGTGTGTGTGTGTGTGTGAGAGAGATAGAGAGAAAGAGAGAGAGGGTTGACTCTGGCACGGTGAGGTCACACTAGATTAGGGTCTCTGTTGAAAAGCCTGCCTTGTAGACAGAAGTTTGTACACTGTAAACCTTTTTTTTTTCTTTTTGGAAATCTTAATTGTTTCTCAGTTGACATACATGCTTATCAGCCAAGCTTTTTCAGCCAGATTAAACGATGTAAGTGATGTCCATTTTTTGAAGAGGAATAAAAAGCTGATTTCCCTTTTTTTTTTTTTTGGAAGCTGGACTTGAGTTACAACTCTCCAGTTATTTGAATAATTTAGCTATTCGAATTATGCTACTTAAAAAAAAAAAAAGAAATTCCCTAAACATTAAAAAAATATTTAGGGAATTCCTATACGTAACTGTAAATGTTTAGAACAAAATTATGAAGATTCTTTGTTTCGTTGTTGTTGTTTGGTGTTGATTAACTTTGGATTTGGAAACATTTCATAAATGTTCAGAGTTGTTTTTGTATGTGTGGCTATTGCGGGAGTGCGACGTGTTTATGGGGGGGGGGGGGGTGGGCTAAAGAAAGAAAAAAGAAAAAAAAAACAATAAATTCAAGTGGAGTAGGGTCATAATTTGTTATTTCGGATGGTAGGGGACATCCTTGTCACTTTACTAGTGAAGGCACCAGGCTGGAGTCTGCCACCAGTGCATACCAGGGTAATGTCACAAGTGACATCATGGTTTGTTCTACTGTGTCATGCTAAATAATAGTTTTTATTTTTAAGACACGCTTTATTTCTTTGCGAACAAGAGGCCTCTGATGATGCAGTGTACAGAGATGAAATTTCTAAAAAAAAAAAAAAAAATAGAAAACAGGATTGTTTTGTTTAGTTTTGTTTTTGTGTTTGGGATGCTACACTGATGCTGACAGTCAGACACTTCCATCTCACACTGTTTACATGTGTCTGTCGTGGCAGGAACACAGCCATGCTATAAAAAAACAAACTAACTAACAAAGAAATGAAAAACGTCTGTCACACTGTCAGTGTCCAGTTTGTTTTTCAGGCCTGGGTGGTAATGGGTGGTAAAAACTCTGACTCCCATAATCCTTCAGAAGGAGGACCCAGAGGCCCCCTTTTACGTTGCCATCGGCACGGAATCTGGCCAGACAAACTGAGCATTTGCACTTTTCTGCGGTTCCCACGACGTTACTCTCAGTCATGCTTTGGTGTTGTCGAGATCGAGTGCCTCACTAGCACCTTGACGCATGCTTTCCAACGCCAAGCATCGAGCATCGCTTGTTTTTCGCTTTTCGTTAGTCTTTTTTTTTTTCTTTCAGTAGCGTTGCTCTGTGTTATGGCCACTCGTAGCACCCCCACCCCCCCTCACCCCCTCGCTACAGCGTAGACAGTTACAAAGACCTGGTGAGTGGAGTTTGGTCAATGCCCCCCCCCCTCCACACCCCCCACCCTCCTTCCATTTTGCAGTTAGCCAGAGCTTTTTAAACGTATGGTCTTTCTTTCAAAGGGCTGTTCTTTTTTTTTTTTTTTTTTAACTGCACATTAAATTCAATTTTGTCATAGAGAAAAAGGACACCAATTCACACCATTACACTGAATGAAACACTTAGGTAACACTGGGGTTTGATAAAACGTGGTGAATCGTATTAGCTGCAAAAAGCCATTGGTCCAGGTTGTTGTTGCAATGAGCCTTCTTTAGCCATAGCTCAAGCCACTGTACTCTTAAGGCCTCCCTCCATCTGCATGGCAGACCAGTGGCGCTCCTGCAATATCTAAAGTTGTTCTTGACTTGATTGTAAATGTGCAGTACTGCAGGGAGAGATGGTAGAAGTGTTTAGCTGTTTTTTTTTTCAGGAGTGTTTCCATTACTGAGGGCATTTTAATGGTGGCATGAACCAACATCAGGTTGATCTAAACACGGAATGCAGGAACGCTACATGTATAAAACCAGCATATTATAAAAACATTTACCAAAAAAAAAAAAGACAAAAAAAAAAAAGACAAAAAAATAAAAAAAGACTTTTAAAGCAGTGCCTGTTTCAGATCGGTCTCAGTGGAGTTACTGTTGTAAATAGAAACGTTGATCAGTTATTTTTCTTTCTTCTTCCTGGGGAAAAATCAAACCTAAAAAAAAAAAAAAACAGTTCAGTTGAAACAGAATATGTGAGTCACTTTATCCCATATCTGTTCTCCCATGTAACTTTTTTTTTTTCTTTGGTTCACATTTTGTTTTGTAATGTGTCCTTTTTAAACGTTTTTTGTGCTTCGTTACTCCTTTTTTTCTTTCTTTCTTTTTTTTTTTTTTTTTAATATCTTAGAGAGGGCTCGGGGTGATACGGCACACCCCGGCCTCATGGTTGTTTCTTTGAAGAGATAAATTGAATAGTTGAACAGTGTGTTTCATTAGTTTGTCAATGCTACTCTTAGAGCAATGGTAGAAGGCAATATGTCAGTCGGGGGGTTGGGGGGTGGGGGGGGGTGGACATGAAGCTTGCCCAGTCACATAACTGAGGTGATTTCTTTTGAGTCTTGTGGCATTTTTACACCTCCTGCAAAACTCAACTGTATTATTATTGTTATTAGTATTATTATTATTATTATTATGATAAATGGCTATGAAACATAACAACAACAACACTGACAAAAAAAAGAGGAGAAACGTGACAGTGTGTAGTGCTGATTGCAGTAACTCTTTAAATGTATGCAAAAGGTTTGTCTCTGTAGCTGAATGTATGTTTTTTAGAAGATTCTCCTAAGCCTTTCTAAGTCACTTTTTTTTGTTTGTTTGTTTGTTTTGCAGTTTTAAGGAAATGCAGGTATACTTCAACAAACTGTATAGTAAAAACGTTTTTCGACGTCTTGTTAGTTTTATTTCGAATGGTCTAGGTCTTTGTTTTCCATCAGCTTATGAATGGGCTCTTGCCCTCTAGCTGGTTGCATTTTGGTGCAGGGGCTGAAATTGCCACAAGATTAAGAAAAATATGGGTGTAAATAACGCTTGACATTTTTTGTGATTGTTACTGTTATGTCCAGCCTATACTGCTAGCAGCTGTTTGTACTGCAGTCAATTACTGGAAGTGGATATATTTCCTATGCAAAACTGTTTAAACAATAAAATGAGCTATGCTACAAAAGCTGCCGTTGTGTTTTCTGTCTTCTTTTTCTTCCCCCTTTCTCTCTCTCTCTCTCTCTCTCTCTCTCTCTCCCTCTCTCTCTCTCTTTCTCTCTCTGTAGTGTTTGACTTTTGCCACAATGCTGCACTGTTTTGTAGCAAGGGCCTGTCCCTCCACACCCCCCCCCCCACACACACACACACAAAATTCAACCACAGAAACTGGAAAAAAAAAAAAAACTTACGCTGAATGTGAGTTCTGAATGAGCTATCATCAACTTGTGTGGTTTTGTACTCCCGCTACCTCAAGCAAAACCAACATGGCCCATTCATATCACATAGCCAAGCCATGAGTGCTGACCACAGTCTTAGTGTTGCATGTGTTTGGTTAAAGACTGTTCAGACATTTTTTTCTTATTATGTAGCTGCGCAAATATTTTTTGCTATATTACTAAAAGTAATAAATGACCTTTTTTATGACTCGTGCAGTTAATTCAATATGTGGACTAATATGTTACTTAAAAACGGGAGAATTATTTTTGAATGGTGTAAACTTTTTAGTGAAATGACACCAGATTGTCTGAATGGGTTTCCTCTACTTGGCCTTTTTCATTGGGAGCACATTTTCACAAACGCTGGACAGATTAACCCATTCCAGATAGTGGAACCATGCTAGCTCAGTCCAGTTTCTAAGGCCTTGCTTAAATCTGCCCCCCCCCCCCCCCATAAAGAAAGAACAAACAGAAGACACAGATTTTAAAGGTTTTCAATCTCATATAGGTCTCAGGAGCCCCTTTTGTCAGACTCAGCCCTATAGCTTCCTCCAAATTTGTTCAGTCTGATCATAACCATATTGCTACATATGTTGGGAAAAAAAGGCAGAGAAAAGCCATTGGATGCTTCTGCATACACACTCTTTGATGAATCACACTCCTCCTGATAATATGTACTCTTCATAAGCAATAAAGAAACCATGTCGGATAGTTCTAGAACAGGACTCGGCTGGCTGTGTTCATAACCAAGCTGTGGGGTTATGTAGTTTTCCCCAACTGCGACAGCATATGGGAAATATCCCATTACTATGTGGAGTTAATAAGTATGTCTATTAGGACACTATTTTTCTAATACCATATCATAGTATTATCACTGCATGTTCACTGACTTACACTGATAATATACATGCTGATATGATTGGTCAGAATACAGCTCACAAATCCTGATTTAGCGGTGTCTAGTCCCTCAGGTGGTAGCTTCACACTAATGTCTCCTTAGCTATGCACATGTACCACATGTTTGGACCTGCAGTTCCTCTCATACTGAGCAGGATTACCACTGTAACAACATATCATCAGTAAGGTAAAACTAACCTGTATCATGACAGACTAAACCCAGCACACGTTCCCTATTAGTTGGTGAACAAATCATTGCTTGCTGAATTCTGCTTCACAATGACAGGAAGAGCTGAAGGGTGAGAACACTTGTGAAAATCAGTTACCTCAAGAGCCCTACTTGGTCACTACATGACTGTTTCCCAAAAAAGACTGCAGTGACGTGATTGGTGTTTGACGTTTCCTCTAAAGACGAAGGATTTGAAGGAAACCTGGCCTGGACTAGGAATTTTAAGTCAAAGGATTTCAGTCCCACTTCTCTGCTGGAAAGTGATGTGTCCGCTTGGTCTGAAGTTTCTGTGGAGGTAAGTGCATTTCCCACATCATGTCGAAATGTCATGAATCAGTGCGTGTGCATGCATTTGAGTGTATGCAACTCAAAGAGTAAAATTTGGTTGACCATTAAGTCACCAGAAGAAAAAAAAAACAGATCTCCATTTTGCTTTAAGGAGTCTCACCGCCTCATCACGTTTTGAAGCCAAACTTCCAACCCAAGGTCCACAAGGTAAGTCATCCAGCACTGTTGTCACCACTCAGTGCAACTGGACCCCCCCATCCCTGTGAACCTCTGTTATTTCTGGGTCTAGAATAAGATGATTAAATTTAGGTTTCCATGGATATCATGTTGGATGAAAATTCTGTAAAAACTTGGTTCTGCTGTATGCACGTTAGTTACGACTGAAACTAACGCATGGCCTGAGGCAAAATGAAAGCAAAGGCAAGGTGATTGAAATGCAAAACCAGTATGGTTTTGTGCTGATAAAAGAAAAAAAGAAAAAAGAAACACCCCCAATGTTATAATGATTATTATTATTATGCCATTTATCAAAATTGGCCAGTTAAGTAAACATCTGGCTTCAATAGTGTGCGTGAACTCTGTAAGGTTTTGGCTCCCTGTACCTCTTACATATTTTCCAAACTTTCTGATTTTTTTTTTTTTAACAAGGTCTGCTGTTGGTGATTTGATGATGAAGTTAAACGGAGGATGTTTCAGGCTTCTTGAGAAAAAGAAGAAGAAGAAGAAGAAAAGAAAAAAACAGGGAAGAAATTTTGCATGAAGGGTTTTTTTTTTGTAATTGAGCTGGCCATGGCATGAGTACATTGGTCTGATTGTGAACCCTGAGGCGTTTTTGAGGACAGAACACGGTTCTATCCTCCTCTGTACAGTTGGGTAAAGAGAAGACAGAAATCCTGGGTGGACTGGTACAACGTGTACTCTCACACAAACCTGTCAGAAAAAAAAAAAAAAAAACGTGAGCTTTACCTCTTCTCTGCACTGCAGCCTCAGGAGGAGAGCACTCAGTGACGAACCAAAATAAATATGAATGAATTTATCGATCCTCTGACCTCCTGGCATTTAGAGGACACAATCTTAGTTTTTTTTTTTTTTAATTTTAAAAAACATAGCTTGATCCCCCATTGTTCTGATTTTGCAGTAATCAGATTTATGGCAGCTAAATGATCTGACTCCTCCTTTGACTCCAAGTCTCTTTGACTCCCCAGTTTCATTTAGCCTAATGCATTTGTGGAATGCCAAAACTAAACACCTCTCCCCCTCCCCTTCTGCTTTTCTAAGTGATTGTTGTGTGGCTTCTGATGGCTCAGACGGAGGGATTTTGTCATGTCTACGTGTCAGCAGGGTGTGTGTTCAGAAGCAGGTGTTCACCATTAAAGTGTTTGTGTGTGTACAGAAGGGGGGGGGGACACAAAGAGAAAATGCCATGTCCTTGTCTGGAGAGGTGGCATGCAGAGAGTTGCAGTGTTGGAGTGGGGTTGTTTTTTTTGGGGGGGGGGGGGGTTCAGGGTGTAAAGGGTTGGGGGTGATGGGGTGGGGGGTGGGAGGGGGCAAGTCTGATTGAATGGACTTCTTCTTCTTCTTTCCTGTGAAATATTCTGGATTAACTCTGCCAGTTTCCCACAGATCCCCCTCCCACCCCCCCAACACATGCAGAACAAGCCCCCCCCCCCCCCAATTTGCATATGACACAGACAAGGAGGGCGCAAAAAGACAATCTTGATATTGAGCCCTTGTTGGCGATTCAATAGCACATCCACCCTCTCTCTCTCTCTCCCACACACACAGACACTCACAGACACACACACACTTTCTCTCTCTCCCTCTCTCTCTCTCTCTCTCTCTCTCTCTCCTGTACTCTCCTCTTCTGCTATGTTCCTCAGATCCAGGGGAGCAGAGATGCTGCCTGCCTTGACACAGAGTGTTTTAGATGGAGATAGAGCAGGATGAGTGCTCTCCTGTTCGCGGAGGAATGCATAAATGACAGACACGAGGCCAGCCTGCGAGCACAGACGCTCATTTGTATTCCTGTGTGTGTGATCACAGTGATTTGTAGTTGGAGGAATGCGAAAAAGGGCCTGTCTGAGGTGGTTGCTCTGAAAGGGGTTGTAAGAAAGACTCATGAGGTTTCCTTCATTCTGTTATTAAACAAACTCCATTAGACTAAACCCCGGTTTTCAATAATCAAGGATACGTGTTGTAAAGTCTAAGCCCGTACACCGCTCTCACTCGTAGTGCAGCATCGAACGTTAAGCATTGATCTGCTATTCTGAACACAGACTGAGCCTTGCCGTCAAGCTCCCACCACAGTAATGATTTATGAGGCTTGATAAATTTCTCATTCCGCTAAAATCGAAGGGACAGAGATGTCCATTTTCTCAACACCAGTGACGAATTTTAACTCCAGCTGGCAGTAGCCACCATACAAAAAAAAAAAAAAACATCAAAAAGACACCTTCTTGGGTCTTTGTCCCTCAAAAAAGTATTTCTAGATAAATTATGTATGAAATGAGATAAATAAGTGTCAATCTTACTCGTTGAAACCAAAAGCAGAAAAATGATCATCCAAGACTCTGAGGAGGGAGGGGCAAAAAGGAGGAGCTGAATGGATTTTTGAGGGTTTTATCAGACAGCTATCTTGGAGAGAAGAAGGCATTTCAGCTATGCACTGGCTGTCTACTTTAGCAACGAGGCTTGTCAGATAACGTCAGGAAAAAAAGAGAGAGAAGGAAAAAAAAGAAGAAAAAAGCAGACTGTAACCCAACTGTCAGGAAAAAAATCTCTCAGATGGTCACAAAACTCCTTTTTGTTACTCCTGACATGCTGTTTTCGCCCTCTGAAATTACAGTGGGATTAAATGTGTTAACCAAAAAAACTACACCCCCCCCCCCCCCCCCCACACTCCAGAAATACAGTGGAAAAATTGCATGCAGGTGGAGAAAGTGAAGAGAGTGGAAAAAGTCTCTTCATATGCTGACTCACAAACCAGGGAGGCCTTTAGATTGAACCCTGAGGTACTGTGGATGAAGATACAATGCACACGTGGCAATTAACTACCAAATGTTTGAATACCATAACAGGCTATTAGATACCAAAGGTACCAAGGAAGTGCCAGATAGCACTCAAATAGCTCTTGGCTGCCAATAGCATTTCTTTTGCGGTTTGCCCTAAATTGTTTCGGATTTAACGAACACATGTATCTTTGCTTTTGCAGAAACGGCACGCGGTAATCAAGCATTTACATTTAAACAAGGCACTATTCAGCCTTAGTGTTCGTTAGCCTTTTTTTTTTGACTCTGCCTGTTTTCCTAGTTTGGTCTGCTTTGCTCTTCAAGGGCCGCTAAAGCCGGTCTCCTAGGACACAATCGGACCGAGGTTCAGACTATAAAACCGGCCCACCATTTTTGCCCGTAAATCTCTTTCCAAATGGTCCCTGCTTGAGATGACTTTGCTGGGTGGGATTGAGACAGCAGGCGGTGGAGATGTGGGGGGAAATGAGTTGGGATCAGGTTACCACGGTGAGAGAGCCAGAATGAGGTCTCAGGCACTCTGCTGAGGGAATCTTTGCATTTCACCACTTGTCGGATTAGGGCCTCTCCTATGTGTAGAGGACACATATCAAAGTTCAGGCGTAAATCAAGACCCATCGTGGATGAGGGGAATTTCGGAGAGGCAGATGCACCTTTATGTTTTCTTTTCTTTTTTTGTCTTTCTTTGTGATCCATCAGCGACATTATAGGGGAAACAGTGGCACAGTGCAGTCCTTAGCAGAGTGTGCAAAAAAGCCCTTCCACATCTGTTCCACCGATCTGAAAAGTAAGACGAAATGATGCAAACTAATGCAGTTTAATAACTGGGAAGGTTTGCAATATCAGTAGAGCTGTAGCTTAGCAACGGCATGTCAGCAGGTAAAGTTGACGTAATGCATTACAGTGATATAACTGTATCTCATGTAGTCTGTGTTGCGTGTGTAATGTTTTTACTGACTGTATTAGACAAGACAACATAAACTTCAGACAGCTCTCTAGATTTCATGTATTATGTCTTTTGGTCTGAGCCAAATGATCACTCAGAGATGGGTAGATGACGTGTGTATATGTGTTTGTATGTATGCATGTCTGTGTGTTTGTGAGTGTCTGTGTCTGTCTGTGCACATGTGTGTGTGTCTCCTTCCTTGTCTGTGTGAATGTCTGTTTGTGTGTGTGTTTGTTTGTACATGTATGTGTGTGTCTATGCGCGTGTATATGTCTCTCTCTCTCTGTGTGTGTGTGTGTAGTGCTGAGGGTGTGGGTGTTGTTCTAAGGGAATTGACTAAGACATCATGAAACTCCCACACAATACAGCTCAGACAAGCCCAGCCCTTGTCATGTGTCAGCACACTTCACACAGGGGCCTTGTGTGATCGCTTCACTGTCTAGATCCAGATCACAAGTGCAGCCCGTGGAAAAACAAAAAAGCGCTTTCACAGAGGGACGTTGTTCGTGTTTGCAAATCCCTAACCGTTTAAAACTTAACGACAACTCAAAGAACAAGAGTGAAATGAATCAGGCTGTCTATGCCATCATCCCAGACAAAAGTTCTGGAGGAATGCAGGTTTCACATGGAAAATAGAACTGTCCCTTTTGTTCGAAACACATTTGTCCTCTCATCCTGAATGCCAGAGGGTGATTATATGCTTTATTACACGCTTGAGAGTTTGATCTGAGTCATAGCAGATGTCTTCACTGACAGTGAGTGTAAGTTCAGTGCTGATGACTGCGCTGTCTCTGCTGGGTGCGTCCAAGCATTGGAGATTTTTTTCAGCGTCTTCTTCAGATTGTGGGGTATAATGCTGAAGCACAGCTCTGTACAAAATGAGGACAATAGTTGAACATTATAACCATAAAGAACATTGTAAGTTCTTATATATTATTAGAATATATAAGAACTTTATGTTCTTATATATTTTATTACCTATTTCTCACAATGTCTATGAGTTGTCTGCATTAAGGAGAAAATTGCACAGAAGAAAACATCATTTTTTGAATTACACTACAATTATACACAGATAACATATTTAATACAATATGTTTGTGATGTCAGCTGAATTGTAATCTCTTTTTGTGTGGATTTAAACATCATTTATGATACAGTAATAGATTGCCTTAAGTGGAGAATCCTTCTGTAAGATTCAGTCCTGATTAATGACATTCCACTCATATCTCCACTCATCCATCCAAAACAGTCCTCGGTGTTCATATCAGAAATGTACTTTCTGGGTTATTTTTAGGGATCTGTGTATCCAAGTCTGGGACTGTCTATCATCATTCACCACATCAGCTGGTCTAGCAGTGACTGAAATCCTCAACCCAGTATTCTTTGTATACATAGTGTGAATGCCTATACTGAACGAATCACATAGTTGACAAAATATGCATGTTTACAACATTCCTGACTTGCTGCTTAAACTCACGTAACTTTTCATTAGCTTGTGTGAAAAGACCACTGTGTGTGTTTGCATTTTTTTTTTACATGAAGGGTTTTTTTTTTTGTTTTTTTTGCTGCTAACAGTGTGATGTTGGCATGTACTGCTGCTTTAGTTTCGAATAGCGAACCACCAACATGGTTCTTTTGTCCGACTGAGGCGACAGATCATTTCATAATTTGGCCTTATTCCCTTGGAATTCACTGTTAATTTCCACCGAACTTCTATTCCTGTCGAACTCCCAAGAAATCTGTGTTTACACCTCAACGCCCGTATTCTGTGGGAACGTATGCTGAGAGAGAACAGAAACGTGAGGTGCGTCATAACGAGACAACAACTAGACTGCGTAAACAGAAATCCTGTTGTTAAATATTTCACCTTTTTTGCTGCGAGTATTTCATGTACTCGGGCTAAACGGTTTCTCAGAACTGAGAACGGCCACCTGCCTCACAACCACTGACTGACTGTGAGAGAGAATGTGTTCGAGCGAAATAGGACGTGTTTGTTGTTCTCCCGTTGGCTAACAGAGGCACTTTGGCTCTTTGTTATTTAATATAAGCACTGTGAGCATCTTACGAGAGCATTAGGTGAAAGGTGTTTTAGTTTAGACGTGTTTCTTCGCTGCGCGTAGGCAGGGGTAACTCACGCTTGTGCGTTTTATTTACTGTGTCTGTTGTCTATTTGGGTCAATGATGAATATATCCTATGCTTTCAGCAAAGTGTCGGCCGAAGAATAATGTGTGTGTGTGTGTGTGTGTGTGTGTGTGTGTGTGTGTGTGTGTGCGTGCTAGACAGGTGTGTTTTCAAGTGCGCTTATGTGGCACTCTCTGCGTTTTGGACTCTTTCACACCTGCGCTGCATTAAATGATGGAGCTTCCTAATGAGTTGCAGGTGTGCAGTGGTGAGACCTGAGTGGAATGATGGGTTACCTGTTTTTTGTTTCTTGGCGTCAGCGGCTATGTGCGCAATGTTGCCGTTCTCCCGGTGGCAACATCAAGTGCTGGCAGCAGCTTCTGCGCTCACGCGCTCATTAGCTAACGTTTCGCCTGATATGAACGCTGAAGTGCTTTTGAAAGGGGGAGGGGGGTTGGCTTGCGATTTATTTAATTTTAACTCTTCTTTAACCCCCATGTTTTCTTTCTTGCCCATCCTTTAGGGAACGGTCCCTAATTATTATTCATTACTGTAATGTTTTAATTGGAGTTTTGGCGCGAGAGAGGCCACTGGATGGAGGAAGCGAAGGGATCCGCGCAGGCTCCCTGCGCCACGACCAAACGTGACAGTCGGTAAATACGAAATTGACATTCACATCTACCTAATTGTATGATGAATAAGCTGATGCATAAGCTCTGTCAGACACATATTGTGTCTCCCTCTGTTTGCCTCCGTGATGAGGAATTTGCGTAGTAATTAGCGTCCATTTGCTGAGGCCAACTTCTGCATTAATGTAATTAAGCCAAACACATACACAAATCCAAAGAGTAGCTCCAGTCCCATTACCAGCAAGGCAATAATAAACCATTCATTCTCTGAGAGTGAAGGTGAGGTGCTGGCTAACATAGCTTAAGTAACTTGTTTTCCCTCAGAATAATCTGTCCTGAGGAAGAAAAAACAAATTCACTTCTCACTTTACTCTTGGCAAAGAAACTTGACATTTCTGGAAAGAAATATTTGAATATTTATCTTGGTATTATTCTATTTATTAATTTATTTATTAGAAAAGCAGCAGGAGGTATAACAGAAATTATATTGCACCAAACATGTAGAATTCCCCTCAAAATGTGTAGTTTTTGATGAGTTTCTTCAGAGCCCTCTAACAACATTATAACCCCTACTCTAGTACAACCCCCTCTTTATATTCAGGAAATAAATACATAAAGAAATGAGTGACAGGTTTACAGCTCTGTTTCAGGTCTTTGGTACCAAATTTCAGCAATTTTATTTGCTCACATAACTCACAAAACACTACTTTGTATCAGGAGCAAACACAGTGTAGAAGTGTTTAAGTGTAGAAGTTTGTGTGTGTGTGTGTGGAGACAGGTTCGCAATTAGGCAGACAGGGGTTGGGGGTAGATCAGACAGTGAGTGTGTGCGGTGATATGCGTTGAGGTAGATCAGACAGTGAGGGTGTGTAGTAATGTGTGTTGAGGTAGTTCAGACAGTGAAGGGTGTGCAGTGATGTGTGTTGAGGTAGATCAGAAAGTGAGTAATGTGTGTGTGGGGGGGTGTGACCACAGACCCTGATGTTCCAGTCAGGCCCAGTGAATGGGATTTATCACCTGCTGAACAATGGCCCTCCGAGGGAATCTCTAACTCCTCTCATCACCATGGCGATAACTTTAACTCTGCTGCTGCAGCTGCGCCGGCCTATCTGAAAAGCCAGAGAGAGAGAGGGAGGGACAGGACTACAAGAAGAGAGGAGCCTTTCTTTTTCTCCACAGGGAGAAATCGCACACACACATATGAGACAGTCTCTCTCTCTCTCTCTCTCTCTCTCTCTCTCTCTCTCTCTCTCTTTCTCTCACACACACACACACACACACTCACACACAGTCTCTCTCCCCCATAAAATTTCTCTTACTTTGGCTCTCTCTCTCTGTCTCTCTCTCTCTCTCTCACAGTCTCTCTCCCCGGTAAAATTTCTCATACTTTGACTCTTTTCCTTTCTCTCTCTCTCTCTCTCTCTCTCTCTCTCTCTCTCTCTCACTCTCCCTTATACGTCTATATATCCGTTTCTCAGTTTACCCTTCACATTCAATCTATCTCAACATCTTGACTCTCTATCTCCCCCTTAAACTGAAATAACTTCACTTTGTACCTGCACCACACACATGGGCATTGGAAGACATCTGATTGATTCTATAGGGGGGGGTGATTATAAGTACAGTCAGAGTTGTTTGTGGGGGCCATCCAGGCTGGTGAGTCCATATGTAAAAGCACTTGATGGTTTTCCAGCAAGCCCCCCACCAAATACACCACCACACTCCATCTGAGCAATAAGTGACATATGACGGGCTTGTGTGCATCCCTGAAGCATGCGGAAGCCCTCTGGCCATAATAAACGAGTCTAGTGCCAGCTGTCAGTCCCCACTGATCTGTTCAACTCCACCTGTAATCAGTCTCTATCTGTCTATTAATGTTGTCATGGAAGATTCCAGAATTAATGGCAGAGATAATTGTCTGGTCTTGCCACAGATCAGGATAATAGACTCTTTAATGAGTTTGAGTGAAATCTGTGGCAGCATGTTTCTGTGTCATTATTTAAAGAGAGAATGAATGGGGTTTTTTTTGGTGAAGACTTAAACAACCATAGCTCAGAAAGTGAACAGATGCGTCCTCCTTCTTTGAAATGGGCATATATACGCTTCTCAAATGTCGCGTCATCGTTTTTTGGTTATTTAAGTACATCTACCCACACACACACACACACACACACACGCACACACACACATACACACAGATATTTTAACTTGTCACAATGTTCAATTAAGTTCTGGTTCACAGGCAGCTGATGGTGGATAAACTCCACTGGAGCCCATGTGTGTGGTATATAGTGCAGTAAAATTAACCAGTTTCCCATTCGTTCAACCTAAACCTAATCATATGGCAGTTAACTGTGACACTGTTGGGCACTAGCCATCTGTGGCTTGGTTGTTCAGGAGAATGCACTTCCAGCAGTCACACACACACACACACACACATAAAGCATTTTTCATGCTCATATAAGACCAAGCTGGTGGACACGTCTGGAAGGGGACAGCTGATTGGCTGATGCCAGTGGGTTGGGGTGGATGATGCCATATGTGAGTGCTCAGATGTTTGGTGTGGATGTGGGGGCATGTTGGACTGCAGCTGGTGTGCACTGGATTGGGGCACTCTCTTCTGATCCCTCCCTTCACAAACATCTCACTTGTTTGTTTTAATCAAGCAATGGAATATCTAGTGAATCTTCAACACTTCATTGTGTCTTACACGATGTGGCTGAGTATCAACGTGCATCCAAGGGAACATTATTTCAGAGACTTTTGGTTAGAGGATATTTGCAAAAATCTGTCAGGAGATTTACATTGGCATAAATGTGATTGATTCAAGAATATCATTCTGTTCTCTTCCTCTACAAATGTCCATCAGTGGTCAGTCATCAGAAATGAAAACTTAACTCTGGGATGTTTTTTGTGTGTGTGTGTGTGTGTATGTGTGTGAAAGATTACTCTATGACTCAATTTTGACCTGACCTGGTCTCTGCTGATGTGAAAAAGTGTTTCATGTGGAGGGGTAGTTGCACCATTTGTACTATATACACAACCTGAAATTTCTTTCAAGAAGAAAGAAATACTGCCACAAGCAAACCTAACGGATGTCTGTGTAATGCGAGGAAATCCCGTTATTTACTTCTTCTTTTTTTGAGTCTGAAAGCTTATTTTAAAGCGGTTTGGTTGAAGCTAGTGTCTGAGAAGGGTAGTGTGGTAGCAGCATTTTGCTGCCTTGAGCGTTGGCTGCCTGGTCCAATTTCATCAAGATGGCACAGCAGCGTGTCATCCATCAAGAGTGTGTGTTACTGTCAGAGCGTAACACAATCCAGCCTCGCCGGGCAGACCTTCCCCAGCTCCAACACACGTCTCACGTAACCGATCTGGGTATGCGTTACTTAATTAGCCCACTGCATAGAATTACCACGGAGGCTGGCAGTCTCTTCCCTGGTGATGGATTTGTCTTTGAATATGTTAAGCATGAAAAAGAGTGAGCGATCGTGTTGTGTAGAGGTAAACTCCTCAGAGAAGAAACAGACAGAAGATACACTCACACTCAGATAAAAGCCTCATTCGTCATATTTGTTTGGTCTCCATTTCAGATTCCCAATCAGCAGTGTTAAAAGCTTTGTGATCTTTTTTTAATGCTTATTAATGAATGAGTGTATCTTACATTTCTTTTTTCAGACAGTAGTTTTTCATAGGGGAAGGTTTCCCAAAAGAGCATTTACAAGACTTGCCGTGTTGTTTAAGGTCATAAATGTTGATGGTTGATTTCTACATAGATTCTTTAGATTCCAGTGCAGATTTGTACAGACGTTTGATTCCCAGTGTAATAAGCAGTAACCCGTACATGACTAAATTCCTTCTCTCGGAGCATGCCCGCAGGCGGAGGAGTGGGAATTTCGGTTGGCACATCGCTGTGGTTTTGATCAAAATGTGGTGGATGGCGCGCTGGCAGTTGCCCATTCTTGCCCTCTGTTTGACCACATGAGGCATTCAGCTGGCCTAGAGCAAGGCTTCTCCCATTGGTTAAACAAAGTCTGTGCAGCTCTCCCATTGGCCAGTCTCCTGTAGTGCCACTTAAGAGCCCTCCCTAAGTGTCTTTGATGAAAAAGTTTTGGAATCAGTGGTGGAGGTATCGAGTTTTGAAAGGAAGGATTCGGTTCCCGTTCTTTGCTTTGATATGACATTGGATTCTGGATGGATTAATGGGTGAAGTTGGATGTTCTGGTTTGAAGGAGGTCACACAGCTGTGTCATTCAGCTGCACATTCTTCATGCAGAATTCCTGTAACGCGTATCTCCTGATTCTGTGCCCGTCTTAGACCGGCTCATTCAGAGGAGCGGAGCTGAGCTGCCGAAGCAAACCACCTCTTGGCTTTGTCTGCGTAAGCAATTAAATAAAATTGAGCAGATATTATTCTGAGTAAAAAAAGAATTCACAGGTGTTCCTCTTTCTGGACTCACTCAGCCAAGCTCCTAACCTTCCATCATCCCATCCCGTCTCGTCTTCACCGGCTTTCCACCAGGAAATCTCAACAAATCCGCAAAGGGCGCCAGAAACCCCCTAATCATTGTCTAGGAGGTGATGTCATATTCCTATATCTAGGGGGGGGGGGGAACCACCCCCTCCCCGCCCCCCCACTTATGCCTGGGCGCGAGCCGGAGTATCCGCAGGCTTTTGCTCCAGATGTTCATCATGGCCTTGATTAGTCTGAATCAGGTATGCCTGACAGAGGTTGGACCAATAGCATGGACTAGGTGAATCTCCATTGGAGGAGGAGAAAGAGGGGGTTGTGGGGGTGTTGCCTGGCCCTGTCTGTGGCTATAACGACCTGGGTTCGTTCGGTATATTGGGATGCTACGTGGTTTTGAAGTGCAGCCACATGCTGGGCCCTCGGGGGTGGGGGTGGAGGGTAGGGGGGTGTTGAGAGTGGGTGTCAGAGGGCCGGGGAGCGGGTGGGGTGGTGGTGCTGGGTTCATGAGATCTGTCTTGGCACTAGTTCGGACCGGTGCCGAGACATATGGAGTCAATAGAGAGCAGAATGGGCCGAGGAGGGAGGCCCAGTACCGTGGTGCTCAAAGAACCACGAAAACCCCCAAACCACTGATTACACAGTCCCAGAGAGAGGAATGCTGAGGGGAGGTGTGTGTGTGTGTGTGTGTGTGTGTGTGTGTGTGTATGTGTGTGTGTATGTGTGTGCGTGAGAGAGAAAGAGAGAGAGAGGGAGAGAGAGAATGTTGTGTGAGTGTGTTTGTGTGCATGAGAGAAAGAAGAAAGACTGTGTGTGTGTGTGCGTAGGTGTGTAGGTGTGTGTGTAGTTGGGGGCAATGAAAACAATTGTCTAATTTCCTGTGGTTTTTGCATTTCGTATCTCTCCTTATTCTGCGCCCGTGCCCTCATCTTGTGTTTCTCTTTTCGTGTAAAGGTTTAATCAGTTTAAATGAGGTGCATTGCTGTAGAGCAATGACTGGAGCGATTACCAACTCAATTTTTTACACAAATCATCGATAGACTCTCTAACTGGGTGGAACCAGATACAGGAGACAACTGGGAAATGTATCAGAGAGTGCAGCTCACTAGCACATGCTCAGTACAATACAGGCCTACACACACAGTTTGCTATTATCAGTAGTTTAACAGTGAATTTGCTTAAGGAACATGAATGAAACCTCCACCAATTATACGCAGAAAGACTTCCTAACTGCCTAGCTGATTACTTGCTAGTGCTAGCATGCTATCAAACAAGTTGATTAGTTTGCTTATTTCTACAAAATCGTGAATGCAGGCTGTATGCAACTGAATGGAGCAAGCTCAAGTTTTATTATATCCCTGAACCACAGCACCACAAGCCAACAGAAAAAGCATTCATTTCCACTGTGCTCCCCCCTCTGAGCTTTCCAACAGCATCAGTGATGCATGATGATATTCACGTCATCATTGCCTCCATAGGGACGGTGCTCTGGTCTCACATTTACCTTACATTAACCCCACTGCTGCTGCTGCTGCTGCTGCTGATGCCTCTATGCTGGCTCCCCTGATTGGCCCCAGAATGTTGGCATGGTTCTGTGATTGGCCCAAGGGACAGTGGCTCCTCCCATCAGCTTTCTGGCTCCTCCTTAAAACTCTGATGTGAGGTACAAATTCCATTTAAACTGATGTTCAGAGGTACAATGCTTTATTTGGCCTGAAATCCCTGTCTTCTTACTCCTTACTCCTATTTCAAATGATCTCTAGATTGCTTGACAGTCTGTTTCAAGACATGGACAGAAAACTTATAACTTTATGATAATTGTAAATATGTTTTATCCAAGTGACGCAGAACATTAAAAAAAAAAAAACATCTACACATACTACACATACATAATTTTAGGAATAACTCTCTGACAGCTTTTAGGAGCTTTTAACAAATGACTACTGTCCGTTCCAACAACACTACTCATATTGCTGTGTGCATGACTGTAATGTTTTAAAATTCCATAACAGGAATACAGGCGAATACGGCAAGCTGTTACAAACGTTTTTAACATCCTCCTGGGAGAGGGAATTCTTAAAATAAAAGATAAAAACACAGCACACGAGCCCTGAGGTGCTTGTAGAGGGCGACCTGCACTTTTATGCGTTTGTGTGTCAGGAGTAGGAGGCAGAGCAAAGCTCTTGGCTTACTCACTGTTTTTTTTTGGACGGCAATTCAAACATGCGTTAGGTGCTTCCATCTCACCCACTCCCATATGGTGTGTGAATCTGGGCACAGCTCACGCTTTGGAAAAGAAAAAGGGGGGAAAAAGGAGTCCCATATGTGTGTCTGTTTCTTTTCATTAGCTCCCAACCAAACAGAAGCCCTGCACTGCAAAGATTTACGCACGTTTACATTGTGTGTGGTGTCCAGAAATGCTCGGCGCACTGACTCATCTCCTCTGCAGTATTCAAATGGTGACGTCTATAAAAGACACACTCTAAATGAAGCCTCCGTTTTAATGCGTTTTATGTATAAAGAGACTGTAGAAAGACACAAAGATACTGTGCAGTTACATGTTTCCTAATGTCGCTCAAATTTGGATGAGATATCTAAATTACTCTCATTCCATAAGTGATGTTCCCAAGGTGTGTGTATTTGTGTGTGTGTGTGTGTGAGTGTGTGCATGAGAGAAAGAGAGAGAGAGAGAGAGAAAGAGAAAGAGAAAAAGCAGTGTGTTTGACGAGTTTCAGTAATGTCTTGGAAACTGTGTCTGAACTGTGTACGTAACTGCTGGCAAAGGACCTGGATCTTAATGTCCAGTGTGTGGACACACACACACACACACACACACACGCACACACTCACATACAGGTAATATTCTTCCAGAGAAGATATTTACACAATACAGGTGAGAAAGCTACGAGAGAGAGAGCTAGATAGATTCAGTGGGATAGAGAAGGAAAACAGAGGGGAAAAGAGAGAGAAAGAGAGAGAGAGAGAGAGAGAGAGAGAGAGAGCAAACCTTGTGGTTTCTCAAATACACTCTATGGCGTGTGTAATTCTTTGGCTGTATCAACCCTCCAGTCCATTCAGTGCTCTAAGAGAGGAAATAGTCTAAGTACCAGCTAACTGTTAGCAGGAGACTGTTGGGCTCCACAGTTTAAGGGCCTTAGGAGAACACAGGCTGAGAGAGAGGAGGACTTCAGCAGACAGGGACTTCACACACACACACACACACACACACACACACACACACACACACACACGTACAGACATGTGCAGATTCACATACATGCACACATCTCTATTCTTTGTTTAGACATTACTCAGTGACATTCAATACCTAAATCCCAAATGCTTGAATGCATAACACATAATGCGTTTAGACATTAATAAACAACAAGTATTAAACACAGATGCTTTAATAATGACAAGATGCAAGGATTGGACACACACACTCACACACTCACACACACACACACACACACACACACACACATACAGAAACTTGGCCTCCTTTAACCCACATGGCCCAATTACTGTTCAGGACCTTTTGCTTCTACACCAGCTCTTCTGACCACAGTCCGGAACGTTCTGCAGCGTCCAGCAAAACCACATGGCTCAGGCTCTTCAGCGCAAAGGAATTGGGGAGAGAACGAAAAGTACATTTCTGTCACCATACACTTAGATGAAGAGTTCTGTGGTTAGGCAAACGGTGTAAATCTCTTTTAAACGATTGATGTAAAGGGCACTCCTCAAGTAAGTGATCCGAGGTGGCTGCAGATGGTACCAGAGGCTATTCTGAATATGTAGCCCGGAGAAAACGCTGTTACACGGGGCTGCAACACACGCATTTTTGTCGTATGAATCGGACTTGTGGCAGACTGCCTGTTTCTCTGCTCCCCTGGAGAGCGTGCTTTACTTAGGGTTACAGTCTGTGTGTGTGTGTGTATGTGTGTGTGTGTGTGTGTGTGTCTGTGAAAGTGAGTGAGGGTGTAAAACGGCAGAATGAAGGAATCTGTCCACTCTCTGCTCTCAGTATAGTGTCTACTTTTGTTTCTGTGATAAGCCCCCGGATTAATGTCACACTTCATGATATTTACATTCACATTGATTTGTATTCATCTGGCAAGACATTTTTATTCAAAGCAACTTATGTAATGAATAAATGTAACACATGCATGGTTAAGCTGACATGAAACAACAGGTAAATCCTGATAAGTAAGTGATACAGTTATGACTGGTGGTTTGGCTGTGAGTACCATGTGACAAGGTTAAAGAAAAGAAAAAACCTAGAGATCCTAACAACCCACAAATAACAACCTAACACCAAACTGGATCAAAGCCTTTTTATGGCCCCATAGACCACTGGTTGAAAAGAGTTCAGGTACAGAGAAGTCTCCATGTCTAATGCTTTGTATTGTATTTATTATGTCATTTTGCTGCAGTGAGAATCAGCAGGTCAGGTTGTGCTCAGGTCTTTCCATCTGGGCCGGGCTGAGACACAAGGCTGTGTTTTGGTGAACGTTACTCGGTAAGCCTATGACGCTGTAGACTGCTGAGGAGCAATAATTCTGTGAGAGGATGGAGTGAATTTAGAAAACGAAGCAAAGGAAAGGAAGGAGAAGGAGGTGTTGAGGAAATGAGCAGACATTTTGTTAAAATACACGGTTTTGCTTAATTGGGTTAAATGATTATTGAAAACACCTGAGGTGAAGTCTGAAATTCTTTTCCACCAAACCTCACACTCCCCTCACTGCACAGACTGACGTTGTCTGGCCCCTCCCACAGGCCAACGTTGTCTGGCCCCTCCCACAGGCAGATGTTGTCTGGCCCCTCCCACAGACGACGACGATGATGTGTGAACCAACTAGGATTCTGAGGGCAGGAGGACCAAACTGGTAAGGAATGTTTGTAAGCCTATTGGATGACATATTATTTGCACATATTTTTATCACTTTTGTACAATATTTGTTATCATTACAGTTTTTGTTCTTGACCTGTGCCTTGTTATCGCCCCCCGCCGACCCCCCACTTCATTCATAAATGTTTAAATTCTTAGTTCTTTTTTTAGTATTTCTTATCCTAGCATTTTTTAAACCCTTGCTGTTTTGTTCAGTACTTGTATATGTCTACACTGGGGCCTGAGAGAAATGGCATTTGGATCCTCTATATGTCCTGTACATATGGCAGAACTGACAATAAAGCTGACTTTGAGTTAAGACCAGGGTTTAAAAAAAAGTGAAGTAAGTTGTTCTATTGTCTATTGTCAGTTTAAATACTGGACATGTGTCCTAGTAGTGAAGCAATCAGAAACACTTGTTAAATTGTTGCAGAAAAGCACATAGGAATTGTGCCACATACATTAATATTTAAAAAGAGTGTTTTAAAAAGACCTCACTGAAATATGAATATATATATATATATATATATATATATATATACAACTGTGATCAATTTTAACCTGGCGACGTGATTCCATTTCACTGAAAATGAGAAGATTAAATCCTGTCTGAAGACCGAATTTGTCGTGTCATTTCTTTGCGCCAGACCACAGTGTGGTTTACACGCTGACACATATGTCATTCTGTTATCTTAAGGTGCGCTATCACTAATATTTAGCGTTAGTGTCACAGCCTGCACCTCATTTTTGGACTCTTATTTTGAAATGTCTTGTGCTCCTGTTCCGTGTGTGTTTCCACCCCTCACCTGATCCTGTTTGTTCCATTTATTAATTTCATTTTCCCCTTGTTAATTTCATCCAATCATGGTTGTCCTGTTTAGTTCTCCTCTTGTATTTAAGCCCCTGTGTTTTACCTGTCCTTTGTCTATCGTTGTTTGTGTTTGTATGCACACTGTTAGGCTGCACCTTTTTGTTATTGGCCTCTGTTCCTGTTTGCACCTGTTTATTTATCTTCATTTTGCAAGTAAAGTCCTCCTTTTTTGTCACCACCATCTTTGTGTCTTGCGCTTGGGTCCTGCACCACTCCGCCGTGACAGTTAGGCTAATTTTACTGTGTTGTCAAACTTTATTCTCTTGAAGACAGAGGCCACGGTCCATCTTACATGTGTGTCAAAGTGGAAACAAAGTTGGAGACTGGGTTGTGCTTGAAAAAAACAAACAAACAAACGAACAACCAGAAAAACCTGGCACCAATGAGACACAGTTTCGATCTTTACCCTCTGCCTGCTGATCTGATGAAGTTGTGGTCAAATGTGATTATTTGCATCTCTCTCTGTTTCTTTCCATGCAGAAGAGAAATGGTGAGCGTGGAATACACAAACATTGCTGTGTTTATTCGTCCTTTCGGAGTTTGACGTTGTAAATGATTCTTAGGTTGTTGTCTGACATATTAGCGCATATTAATATCAGTGAGATGCTCAGGTGAGACTGGGAAAGCTCTGGAAGCCTGGCACGGCATGGCATGGCACGGCACGGCATGGCATGGCATGGCATGGCACGGCACGGCACGGCATGGCATGGCATGGCATGGCACAGTTCTGATGATGGAATCACCACAGAACGATAACTCTGCTTCTTATAGAAACACCACACAGTTTATACCAGCTCCAATAAGTTATTCTTCTTATAGAAGCATCACACAGTTAATACCAGCGTCAATAAGTTATTCTTCTTATAGAAACATCACACAGTTAATACCAGCTCCAGTAAAATATTCATCTTATAGAAACACCACACAGTTAATACCAGCTCCAATAAAATATTCTTCTTATAGAGACACCACACAGTTAATACCAGCTCCAATAAAATATTCATCTTATAGAGACACCACACAGTTAATACCAGCTCCAATAAAATGTTCTTCTTATAGAAACACCACACAGTTAATACCAGCTCCAATAAAATGTTCTTCTTATAGAGACACCACACAGTTGGCAATACCAGATCCAATAAAATATTCACTTTGTTCATCTTGTTCTCCTGAGGTTTTTTTGGGGAGGGGGAGGGGGAGGGGGGGTTGCTCACTTGTGTCCATTGGAGCAAGTGTGGATGCCAGTTGCCCGCTGGCGCCCCCTCTGGCCGCTAGTCCTACTCTCTGCCCACATGCATTAATCATGGCCCATATTGACACAGGGACAATTACGTTTGAGAGGAAAAGCAGGTTATGAGTCTTGCCTCTGGCCAGATGGAGCAGTTCTGAGAAGGGGAGACTGTGTGTGTGTGTGTGTGCGCACGCGTGCGTGCGTGTGTGTGTGTGTGTATGTGACTGGCAGTGGCTACACAAAGCTGACTTCTACTGTCTTTATGACTTTTGTAGAAGACTCTCTGTTGTCAAACCTTAGGGTTCAGCACATTCAACTTTTTCTCCATGGTGACCAAGAAACATAACAATGAATTGTCTTCTCACATTTTATTCTCCTTCATCTAAATGTCCATAGATTACATATAAAAATGAACCGTTAGGACTAAGTCTGTAAGTCTGTTTACTGACAAGTGAAATTTACACATTCCCTATGGCAAGTGAATCTAAATAAATCTTTAAATATAAATCTGGACCAGCTATGCAGTGTGAAAGATGTTGTTTCTGTGTCACCATAGTAACTGTGGGAACACGACAAATTGTAATTACCATGTAATTGCAAATGGTTATAATGACAACATGTTTATAACACATGTAAATGTTTGTAGTGTGTGTAATTACCAGTTTATTAGTACATGTTCTGTTGGATTACAGTGTAAGAAATCCCCACACAGAAGTCACAGGAGTGTACTCCCAGACTTGGTTGTTATGTAAATATAATGTTACTAGGAACTCCTATAAACAACAGACACTGTAGCTGAAATGTACTGTAAGCAGGGGACGAGTTAGGCTTTGTCTGAACAATGTAACTGGGGGGGGGGGGGCAGAGATGCATTCAAGATGTGAAACCACAGAGCAGTCGGTCTGCACGATGTTGGGCTGCAGACGCGCGTTCGTTTTCACTGCCTCCAAAGCCACAGGCTGCCTCAGCGTGCCAAGTCAAACCTCCTGAGGACTGGTGTTTTCAATCACCACGATGCTGCACTGCTAAAGCGCTTTGGTGGCATTAAAACCAACTGTACAAAAAAGAAAAAAAAAAACAACTGTGGAAAAAAGTTATGAGCTAGACGCCTACTGATTGTACATGTGTATTTTATTAATACGTAAACATGCTTATTTGCCTTAGACAGTGACTCTTTTATTTAACTTAACTATCTAATATGAACTTGTAATTTTTAATATTGAGGCGCTACGTGAGAGAAGTGTGAAATTGTTTTTGTTGTTGTTGTTGTTGTTGTTGTTGTTGTTCTTTTTGGCTTCAGGGACACAGGTAATGAGGTGAAAGAGAATTATTAAACCCATGAACTACTCTATATATTGTATCTGCCACAGAACAATGTTATTCTGTTATAAAGTGACACAAATACAGGCAGGAGCGAGAGAACACAGTGTGTTAGTGTATGTGTATGTTAGAATGTGTGCAGGCGTGTGTGCCTGCACACACACACACAGTCTGAGAGAGAGAGAGTGACAGAGAACGAGAAAGAGAGAGAGAGAAGGGGAGAGAGAGAGGTGGGGGGAGAAAGAGAGAGAAACAGAGAAGAGGGAGAGAGAGAGGAGACAAAGAGAGAGAGAGGAGGAAGGGAAAAAGAGAGAGAAGGAGGGAGAGAGAGAGAGAGAAGGAGGGAGGGAGAAAGAGAGAAGGAGAGAGTGACAGAGAGAGAAGGAGGGAGAAAGAGAGGGAGAAAGAGAGAGAGAGATCAGTGACTGACTCTTTGTGAGCTGAATGTTCTCTTCTCCTGCTGTTTGCACATTGTCCCGTCCTCTTCATTCATATGCGGTGCCCATTAATCAAGTGCTTGGTTTGTTCTCAGAGGAATGCCACTCTGCCCTGCCCCCCGCTCATACTCCCATGCCCAGTTACCCACTGTCCCCCTCTGCTCACACAGACGTGTCCACTTACCCACTGTCCTCTTCAGCTCTCACAGACGTGTCCACTTACCTACTGTCCTCTTCAGCTCTCACAGACATGTCCACTTACCCACTGTCCTTTTCAGCTCTCACAGATATGCCCAGTTACCCACTGTCCTCTTCAGCTCTCACAGACATGTCCACTCATCCACTGTCCTCTTCAGCTCTCACAGACATGTCCACTCATCCACTGTCCTTTTCAGCTCTCACAGACATGTCCACTTATCCACTGTCCTCTTCAGCTCTCACAGATATGCCCAGTTACCCACTGTCCTCTTCAGCTCTCACACACATGTCCACTCACCCACTGTCCTCTTCAGCTCTCACAGGCATGTCCACTTACCCACTGTCCTCTTCAGCTCTCACAGACATGTCCACTTATCCACTGTCCTCTTCAGCTCTCACAGACATGCCCACTCACCCACTGTCCTCTTCAGCTCTCACAGACATGTCCACTTACCCACTGTCCTCCTCTTCAGCTCTCACAGACATGCCCGCTTACCCACTGTCCTCCTCTTCAGCTCTCACAGACATGTCCACTCACCCACTGTCCTCCTCTGCTCTCACAGACATGTCCACTTACCCACTGTCCTCCTCTTCAGCTCTCACAGACATGCCCGCTTACCCACTGTCCTCCTCTGCTCTCACAGACATGCCCACTTACCTACTGTCCTCCTCTGCTCTCACAGACATGTCCACTCACCCACTGTCCTCTTCAGCTCTCACAGACATGTCCACTTACCCACTGTCCTCCTCTTCAGCTCTCACAGACATGCCCGCTTACCCACTGTCCTCCTCTTCAGCTCTCACAGACATGTCCACTCACCCACTGTCCTCCTCAGCTCTCACACACATGTCCGCTTACCCACTGTCCTCCTCTGCTCTCACAGACATGCCCACTTACCCACTGTCCTCCTCTGCTCTCACAGACACGCCCACTTACCCACTGTCCTCCTCAGCTCTCACACACATGTCCGCTCACCCACTGTCCTCTTCAGCTCTCACAGGCATGGGCACTCACCCACTGTCCTCTTCAGCTCTCACAGACATGTCCACTCACCCACTGTCCTCTTCAGCTATCACAGACATGCCCACTTACCCACTGTCCTCCTCTTCAGCTCTCACAGACATGCCCACTTACCCACTGTTCTCTTCAGCTCTCACAGACATGTCCACTCACCCACTGTCCTCTTCAGCTCTCACAGACATGTCCACTTACCCACTGTCCTCTTCAGCTCTCACAGGCATGGGCACTGACTGACTGTACTCTTAGCCTCTCACAGACATTACCACTAGGGGCTGCATGAGTGCATAATTTTACCACTCCAGTACTCGTTTCCTGAAAAACTTGAGTACTTGAGTACTTGAGCACTCAGTGTGGGGTGGGGAGACTATGCAACTATGATGCGGTTGGTCCAGCGCATAGTGCAAAGCATGAAATTAACGATATGATTATGAAGATAACACTTGGTATTACCTTACACAATGGTGAAGTATGGATGATACCGATGATATCTTCACATTATTGTTACCAACATTCTACAGTAGGCCAAGATAGAAAGTTCAGTCAATAAAGCGTGTTGTGCACACCATAGTGGATTAAATCCGGGGAAAAACGCGTAATTATTTCTCTGTTAAATGTTCTTATTGTGTTTAGATATAGTGGCTGGTTTTTTTGCCTGGTCATCATTAGTAAGCCTAACCGACTTAAAAATGAAATTAGTCATATTTGCTTGCATCTACTTTTTAACAACATTAGTTTGTTTAGCCGTGTTAGTAGCCTAGTTCATTATATGACAGACTCGATGTTTGAGCCATTCTTGAGAAATCCGACCACAACTCGCAAATGTTGCACGTTTATTTCATCACAACAACAGTTGGGAAAGAAAATTTGCTCAGTGAAATACCACAATAAAGCAAACAAACAATCGATTCATCCTTTTATGCTGTTGCCATCGTTCCTCTTGTTTACCAAGGGCTCTAACTGGAAACTGAGGGCACGATTAGCGAGTACTCGAAGATAATGTAGAAACTCGAGAATTGATGTAACTGCTGGAGTACTCGAATGCTTGAGCACTCAATGCTTGTGCAACCCCTAATTACCACTGACTAACTGTGCTCTTAATCACTCACAGATATGACCACTGACTGACTGTACTCTGCAGTACTTACAGACATGACCACTGACTGACTGTATTCTTAACCACTCACAGATATGACCGCTAACTGACTGTACTCTTAACCACTCACAGACATGACCACTGACTGACTGCACTCTTAACCACTCACAGACATGACCACTGACTGAAAGCACTCTTAGCAAGTCACAGACATTACCACTGACTAACTGTACTCTTAACCATTCACAGACATGACCACTGACTAACTGTACTCTTAACCACTCACAGATATGACCACTGACTAACTGTGCTCTGCAGTACTCACAGACATGACCACTGACTGACTGTACTCTCAACCACTGAGAAACATGACCACTTACTGACTGTCCTCTGAGCCACTCACAGATATGACCACTGACTGATTGTACTCTTAACCACTCACAGATATGACCACTGACTGACTATCCTCTGAACCACTCACAGATATGACCACTGAATGACTGTACTCTTCAGTACACACAGACATGACCACTGACTGACTGTACTCTCAACCACTGAGAAACATGACCGCTTACCGACTGTCCTCTGAGCCACTCACAGATATGACCACTGACTGATTGTACTCTTAACCACTCACAGATATGACCACTGACTGACTGTGCTCTTAACCACTTGCAGATATGACCACTGACTAACTGTGCTCTGCAGTACTCACAGACATAACCACTGACTGACTGTACTCTCAACCACTGAGAAACATGACCACTTACCGACTGTCCTCTGAGCCACTCACAGATATGACCACTGACTGATTGTACTCTTAACCACTCACAGATATGACCACTGACTGACTATCCTCTGAACCACTCACAGACATGACCACTGACTGACTGTACTCTTCAGTACACACAGACATGACCACTGACTGACTATCCTCTTAACCACTCACAGATATGACCACTGACTGACTGTACTCTTAACCACTCACAGATATGACCACTGACTGACTGTACTCTTAACCACTCACAGATATGACCGCTGACTGACTGCAGAGTGAAATGACCACACTCACTCACAGCTGGGCTTGCATAGCTTTCACATTAGACTCTTAGCTCCACTAATCTGATAAAACTCTCTCTCTCTCTCCACACACACATACATATACACACATACTGAAACTAAGGCAAACATTTACAATTGTACCTCAACTACAACTTACAATTTACAATTATAGCTCAACCATTACTTTTATTTTATTATTAAGGTTGAAGTAAAAAAAAAAAACAAAATGTGAAAAAATAAACAAAAATAAAAATCTTAAACTGTACTAGAGAACTATCACACATATTCTCAGAGGCTGAAATGAAATGTAAAATATCTTCTCACCACAAGAACCATCTTCTCAGAAAAATCTTCTCCCCCTCTTTTTTCTTTCAATGGACCAGAATGTTTTTATGTTTTTTTACCAGTTGGTCTGTTTGGGACACCATACACTTAGCATCAGGGAGTTTTAGGGTCAGGTGAGGTGTAAGCAGGGTACACTGTGTTAGTGATGTTCTGTCTTCTTCCTCTCCTGAATCTTACTTCACACATCAGTGTGCTCAGCTGTCAGGGCTCAGAGCTCAACGCAGATTAGCCACACACAGCCCTACCAGGACATACCGATCTCCCTCTCTCTTTCTCTCTCTCTCTCTCTCTCTCTCTCTCTCTCTCTTTTTCTCTGTCTCTGTCTCTGTCTCTCTCTCGCTGTCTCACGCGCACACACACACACACACACACACACATACACAAACACAAACACACACGTACACACACTCACGCATGCACGCATGCACACACATGTCCCAGGCTTAGCCATATGAGGTGAGTAGCATGTCAGGGCGGGTCTCCATCTGCTGATGGACTGGGGTGGCAGAAGGTGCAGCTAATGAGGCTTGATTTGCTGCAGCACCTGCCTCTGATTCAGACCCTCTAACCCTCTCTCTCTCTCTCTCTCGCTCTCTTTTTCTCTCCTCTCTCTGTCTCTCTCTCTCTGTTTCTCTCTCTGTTTCTTTCTCTCTCCCTCTCCTTCTCTCCCTCTCTGTCTCCCTCTCTCCCTTTCTCTCTCTCTCTCTCTCTCTTTCACCCTGCTCAAGGTGTAATCATTGCTTAGTTTTGTGGTAGAGCCAGAGCTCCCCAACCATGGGAATTTATGACCAGACAGACTAGAGCAGTCTGTACAACACGCTGACCCACTCTCTGCCACTGGGAGAGAGAGAGAGAGTGAGAGAGAGAAACAGAGAGACAGAGTGAGAGAGAGAGCGAGAGAGGAGAGAGGGACAAGGTGAGGGAAGAGAGAGAGAGAAAAATTTGAGAAAATAATCTTTTTTCCTCTTGTTGTTTAATGATTCTTTTCCTCTCATAGGGGATGATTCCTGTGGTAAGAAGACTACCACTTTTTTCCCCTCTCAAATTCCTCTTTGCCTCATTTCTAGAGCTGTGAGATACATGCTGGGAAAGGTCTGCATATCAGGAACTTGAGCAGGCTAACGGAAAACCAGACCATCTCTCTCAGCCTGTGCTGAAGATTTACTGTCAGTATCTGAATGCTGATATATATATATATATGTCTGGTCACATTCATAAATGTATTTCTGTAGTTCTGACTTCTCAACCATAAGGAACATGACAAACACCTCAGTGCACCCAACATCTCCCTCACACGGCAGACGTTCTATTCAAACGTCCCAACTGGTTAATTCTGATCTGAGATCAGTTATAATGAAGTGCGGAAGGATTAAAAGTATGAAGGGTGTATTCATGATTTATGAAAAGCTCAGCATGAGAGAGAGAGAGAGAGAGAGAGAGATGAATTTGTAATGTGAACACCAAATGAAGTTAGCCCCAAATAACAATAAACATTGAAGTTTACAGGACATGCTTACATGAACTGTCATTGTGAGAAAAACAGTTTGGTTTATTTATTTGTATATGAAGATTCCACTGGCTGAAATTCTTCCTCTTCCCTTTCACTGGCTGGAAGTTGAAATGTGACTACATTTAACCAGTGATGTCCAGTGCACAGTGCAGTTTGGAGATTTGTGCTGCCCTCTAATGGTAGACTACATATATTGCACACAAAATCCATATCATTTACTTATAGCTCTTTTGAGGAATCTGCCTACCTAACTATCTGTCCAGCTCTCCATCCGACCATCCACCTGTCTTTTACAGAAATAGCTGTTTATCCACACATGCTAAACACCCTCTTTATAAAACATACATGCATTTATAATGGTCAGCAAAAAGATAATTGCACTTTAAACAGTGTGAGATACAAACTTTTGTTAGTCCCTATTTTTAGGAGCTGTTTCCATTTTGCATGTTTAACAAAGCTTTGTGAATAGTGAAACTCAGTAGCAGTGTAACATTTTTCACAATGATCACTGTAAACACAAGTGAAGATTATTAAAAGTCATCGTATTGTCGTTCCTGTGTAACAATGTGTAATTGTAAGGTAATAAATGTTGTAATTACACATTGTTACACTGTTATTTGCCTTCTGTTTCCCATTGTTCCAGCAATATATATTATCTGTAATGAAACCAACAGAATTTTATTTTAAATCATAACAATAACTGCTTTGTGGTATGGAGAGATGGGGACAGGACATTGAAACAACACAACAATAGACCCATTAATCTGATATTAAATAAACCAACAGACAGCAAGTCACTAAAATGCTGTGTCAGGATGGCAAGATTGCTGAAGCTTTTCCTTATATCTCTTTTCCTCATATGAGCTTTTCCTCATATAAATTTCTCAGTATTAAAATAATTGTGAGATTGAATGTACATTGCCTGGCGTCTGGAGGCAGTGTTATGATCTGAGGTTGCTTTAACTGGTCAGGTCTAGGCTCAGCAACATTATGTGGGAACAAAATGAAATCAGCTGAGTACCTGAATGTACTGAATGACCAAGTTATCCCATCGATGGATTTTTTCTTCCCTGATGTCACAGGCATATTCCAGGATGACAACACCAAGATACATTGGGATCAAATTATGAAAGAGTGGTTCAGGGAGCATGAGGAATCATTCTCGTACCTGAATTGGCCACCACAGAGTCCTGACCTTAACCCCATCAAAAGTCTTTGGGATGTGCTGGAGAAGGCTTTACGGAGTGTTTAGATTCTTCCGTCATCAACAAGATTTCAGCCAAAAATTAACGCAACTCTGGATGGAGACAAATGTTGTGACGTTGCATAAGGTTGTTGAAACAATGCCACGGTGAATGCGTGCCGTAATCAAAGCTAAAGGCAGTCCAAGGAAACATTAGAGTGTGCGACTCTTTTTTTTTGGCCAGGCAGTGTATATTTTATTTCAAAAATCTTTTAACTCTGAACTCACTCTGGGGCACTGATTTCTAAATACTACACTACGTTAAAGTATCTGAATAGGAAACATATGTAAATGAGTAAGACAGAGGAGGATTCCTTCTTTCTCTGTCTCTCTCTCTTTGTCTCTATATGTATGTGTGTGTGTGTGTGTGTGTGTGTGTGTGTGAATGCGTGATGTGTGATGTGTATGTGCGTGCATGTGTGCATGTGTGTGTATGGATCACAGATGGTTGGATATTTAACATTTAATGGCCAAAGCCCTTAAACAGGGAGAAGTGACGAGTTAACATGTTTTAATACTCATGCTTCAACAGTTAAGTGCTATCACTGAAATATGACCGCAATCCAATTAGTTATTAAATAAAATTACATAATCTAATCCAACCAACATGTTTATCACGAATAATAACTCTACAGCTCGTGGAAGAGGAGCTGAGATAGAGATGGAGAGATCATTTCTTATAACCATTGTAAGTGTTTTCTATGTGGCCTAAACGCACCCTTTAAGTTCATTTTTTGGTGAATAATTTTATAAAAGTAACCTAATTCGGTTGGGGTTTGCAAATAAAAACTGAAATTAAAGAAATAATTCATGTTGGATCTTTAGTACTGAGACATTATAAGATCGAGTGAAGACCAAATGTGAAATGTGCTCATGTTTTTGAATGAAGCGAGCTCCATTCAAAGTTCCTCCCTTTAGTTTTTTCACTCATCTTTTTATTTTACAGAGAAAGAGTGTTTAAGTCTGGGGTTATGTCTTGAAAACATGTCGTCTCGGACCAAAGCAGATGGACTTTGGTGCTAAAACACTGTGTCTTGGAACTCTTATCACCATAGAATTCTCCAGTCACAGCCTCCTCATCCACCTCCTCCTCCACCTCCTCTCACTCCTCCTCCGACCCCTCACTCACCTCCCCCCATTCTTAATTAGCAGCCACGCGGACTGGCTAACGAGCCTTTTGTCAATGTTGATCTATTCACAACAAACGAGAGGATAAAAAAAAAGTATGACTTCTCAGGACCCCCCCTCTACACACACACACACACACACACACACACACACACACACACACACACAGCTTGAAAGTGCCTTCAGGCTGGCGCTCTAGAGAAAAAACAATTGCTTGTGATGTCAGTGCTATGGTCATTAAGACGCAAGTGCGTTCACACAGAGGGGAGGGAAGGGGTGATGGGGTTTATGTGTTGGGGGTGTTGGGTGGGTGGGTGGGGGCGCACGGCTGCTTATTTGCCCGTTGTATCTTCAAGCCTGGGAACTTTGTCGAATATACTTATCAGAGTTGGGCTCCAAAGCATGTGTCTTTTCATGTACCCCCCCCCCCCCCCCGCCCCGATCTCTTTTCTCCCTCTCTGTCTCTCTCTCTCTCTGTCTCTCTCTCTCTCTCTCTGTCTCTCCCTCTCTCCCTCTCTCTCTCTCTCTCTCTCTGTCTCTCCCTCTCTCTCTCTCCCTCTTTCTCTCTCTCTCTCTCCCTTTCTCTCTCTCTGTCTCTCCCTCTCTCTCTCTCCCTCTCTCTCTCTCTCTCTCTCTCTCTCTCTCTCCCTCTCTCTCTCTCTCTCTCTCTCCCTCTCTCTCCCTCTCTCTCTCTCCCTCTCTCTCTCTCTCTTTCACACACACACACACAATCACACATTTACCCTTTAAACACCCTGAGTTCTTAAATCTTCACAGACATGATCATATTAAAAAATATTCTCGAAGACTGATTGTTGTAATCAAACAGCCCATAAATAATGAATTATCGGAAACAAAAGATTGATCTCATATAATGAGCAAACAGTTACTGTGTTTCAGTCAACTTTATTTTACTCAGAGGCACAAAAAATGTTAATATTCCCGAGTGAAGATTTGCAGAGAGCAGATCCATGACCTGAACCAAATCTGTAAACACTTGCCAACAAATTTTTATTAAAATTTGATTTATCTAAAAATGAATGGAGAAATTTCCCTCAGTATTACAGTAAACATGCCAAGACACAGGGTGTGTTTGATCTGAGGCAACTTATGACCAATATGTTTTCCTAAAAACTGCTAAAGTTTTCCTCCCAAAATACTGGGGCATCTTTACATTATTTAAATCAGTTATATAAGTTAGCTGGTTACCTAGCAATGGTCTCATAAGTTAGCATTTGTTAGCTTAGCTATTCTAACTGTTTAGGATCAAAAGCCTCCTAATAGTAAAATTTGTTAGAGGAGTAATTTAATCTCTGGAAAACCATAACTTTTGTGTGAACACACTGGGAGGTATGGAATGGCTGATATATCAACTCTAATACTCTGTTTTTACAATGACCCTTGGGTATAGCACAATGACAAACTAAAACCTAGCATGTGAAACACTGCAAATAGCATAAGCTTAAGAGAACTGTTAGAATCTCATTTGAATTTCTCTCCCTTTTCGCCTGAAATTACATATTGCCACAAAAATGTGGTCTTTGGATTTATTTTTTTTTAAACAATACTATAAATGAACTCGCTCTTTATGGACCGGATGAGTGAGAGTGGTCTGTCAGTGCTGTGGCTACCGTGCCAACCAGAATCTGTAAGGCGTTGCCTGGCGACATAGGCAGACACACATGCAGTCTCTGTGGCTTGGCAAAGACGGGCACAGAGTCCTGGCACAGTGGCCAGAGTCACTGAGAAAGCACTGAGATCCAGAGGTTATGCCATCTGCGTTTGACAGACTGTAAACCAGGATATTATACATGGGAAATTAAAGTGTGTGTGTGTGTCTGGTGGGTGTGTGTGTGTGTGTGTGTGTTTTAGAGGGTTATGTATGTATGTGTCTGTGTTTTTCAGAGGGGTATGAGTGGGGGTGTGGGTGTGTCTGTGTGTCTGTGTCTGTGTGCAGTGTGTGTGTGTGTGCAGTGTGTGTGTGCATGGATCACAGATGGTTGGATATTTAACATTTAATGGCTAAAGCTCTTAAAACAGGAGGAAGTGAAGAGTTTTAATGAACATGTTTTAATACTCATGCTTCAACAGTTAAGTGCTATGGCTGAAATATGACCACCAATCCAATTAGTTATTAAATAAAATTACATAATCTAATCCAACCAACACACTTGTCAAGAATAATAACTCCACAGCTCAGATATGGAGGTATAATTTGCTATAAACATTGTAAGCATTCCATCTATGGTCAACATGTACACTGTAAGTTGATTTGTTCATTGGTATTTTTGACTGACCATGACAAACAGATGGAGGTGACATGGCCTAGGTGCTGTGGTAAACGAGACTGTATATTGTGTCTATGGATGCTATGGGTGTCTGTGCCCATACTGTGGATATGAGGGTGTTTAGACTGTTGGACTGTGGATTTGAGGTTTTTTTAGACTGTTGGACTGTGGATATGAGGTTTTTTTAGACTGTTGGACTGTGGATATGAGGGTGTTTAGACTGTTGGACTGTGGATATGAGGTTGTTTAGACTGTTGGACTGTGGATATGAGGTTTTTTAGACTGTTGGACTGTGGATATGAGGTTTTTTAGACTGTTGGACTGTGGATATGAGGGTGTTTAGACTGTTGGACTGTGGATATGAGGTTGTTTAGACTGTTGGACTGTGGATATGAGGTTGTTTAGACTGTTGGACTGTGGATATGAGGTTTTTTAGACTGTTGGACTGTGGATATGAGGGTGTTTAGACTGCTGGACTGTGGATATGAGGGTGTTTAGACTGCTGGACTGTGGATATGAGGTTGTTTAGACTGCTGGACTGCTCTACACCTAGCACAGAGTCCTAGCTGTTCCCCTGAGATGGTTTCTGGTTCATGGCTTCTCACACAGACTGACTTTTACTCACAGTGTTAGGTGTGTGCACACACACGCGCGCGCACACACACACACACACACACACACACACAGGAGGTCTGTCATGTGTTTTGCCCATTTATTACAGTGTCTGGACGGAACTGAGGTCCAGTTTCGTGATCTGATGAAATCAGACATCATTTTCTGAACACAGTTTCTTAATGGAATCACTTCCAGGTCTCTTAAACATTACAGCAGGTGTTTTTTTCTCTCTCTAGGAATTCTCTGCGCTTTACTGCATCCACTTAATTTTGTATCTTCTTACCGAGCTGCTGTATGTCTGATGTATCTGATGATGTAGTCGTTATCACTGAAGTACAGCTCAGTCATGGAATTCTGTAATCACTTAAAATTACTACAGGAACTCTAAGTGTTCTCTCATTGGCCGTCCTGAGTTATCGCAGGAACTCTAAGTGCTCTCTCATTGGCCGTCCTGACATGCAGCCTCGCCTGATCGCTCAGTTCTACATGGATCTATAATATTGTGTCATTTTCTCCATGTCTTTATGACAGCATTCACTGTGATCAGGAGGAATATTCTTACTTATATTTTTCTTTTTTTCTTTTCTTTTTCCTTTTTTTTTTTTTACATACATCCCCTGACTGGTGTGTTTTAGGTTCCCTGCCCTGATTTGTTGTGCTTCGAACATACTTTTATCTTTACAATGCACTTTTGTTGCTGTAATAACTGGTAATTGTTTAGCCCGTCAGAGACTGGTGCGTTTTATCTGAACTCATGAAAAGGTAGACACTCATGCAGTCAGTTATTTTCTGTTTTAAAACTGTATTGATTTATTTGGGAGGATCTACAGACTCTTCATGATGATATAATTGACAGAGTGTTTTATGTTTCTTGGCAGAACAATACCAAGAAAAAACTTTGTGTAACACAGTAAAATGTTGGGATGTCCAGAGAGTTGATAGTCACACTCTATCAGTGACCCAGTGCTGTCTTTCTCTGTATCACAGTTCTTCTCTGGGCCTGATTGTAGAGGACAGCTCTAACTGACCTTGTGATTTATTTATGATCATACGGACTAAAAAGGGTGATTTGCTTGGTCCTTAAACGGATATTATCTCTTAACACGGCTGATTTGCGGAGATAGAGAGGAAAGCAGCGAGGTGTGGAAGGAAGAAGGAAAATGGAGAGAGAAAATAAAAATGAAATGTCACTCTAGCGTACCACACTGAGATTGTTTTCCTGGAATTTTATAGGAAATTCAACAGGAAATAAACATCCTCTCTGACACTTAATTAACACTGAGGGCCAAGGAAACATTAAAGATCGACATACCATGGCATAAGAAACAATTATGTATGAGGTTAAACGCTATTTTTGTATTTTATATATTTTTTTTATTTGTGTTTTTTTTATAGTATTCATGTATTTTTGGATCACAAAGGCGATTCCATGTTCTTAAATTCACTTTAAATATCCGTGTCAAAGTGACAGAGGAGGGAAAAAAAGAAACTGCCCTGAATGTGTTTGAAGTGAAGATTGAATTGAATTGAAGAGGGAAGAGAGAACGGGAGCGTTCACACATAATTCACACAGTCTTTCAAGTGTGGACAGGAGAGGGGCTTTCCTTCAGCAGGAGGCACTTTTGTGGAGTCCCCCCCCTCCTCCTCCTAATATATCCATATGATTCCCCTGCCCCCCCCCCTTTTCATTCACACCAGCAAATGGTTATCAACCTCACTAAGATAAAGGAGTGTGAGAAGGTCTGTGATGAGAGAACGATGATGTTTGACCAAAGTATATGCAAATTCACACATACACACAGGCATATAAACAAATGCACACACACATGCCCAAACACACACACACACACACACTCATTGATGCACGCACACAGGCATGCAAAAACACACAGAGAGAAACACACAAATTGGGGTTAAAAAGAGAGGAAACGGAAAATGAGTTAGTTCAGGGACAGCTGTGAGATATTGGACTAATGTAGTCAAATACACACACACACACACACACACACACACACTGGCATAGGTAAGGATAGGCACACATGAGAGGGATAGATTGGTGAGAGTGTGTGTGTGTGTGTGTGTGCAAGGGGGGGGGGGGACAATATGTTGACTGGGAATTAGAAACAAGGCCAGATGGCCCAGACTGACAGTGGCTGAGATTCACACAGTGAGGGTGTACACGTGTGTGTGTGTGTGTGTGTGTGTGTGTGTGCCAGAGAGAGAGAGTGTAGGGGCATACACGTTTGCTGCCTGTATGTGTGTGTATGGGGTGGGGGGATTGAGTGTGATGTTACACTGAACGAATCAAACCCTTGTCTCCTCTGAATGGCAAATGTGCTTTCCCAAACCCCTCACTCTTTTCATTGTTTTCTCTCTCTCTCTCTTTCTCTCTCTCTCTCTCTCCCTCTCTCCCTCTCTCCCCCAAACATGGCAACCACTTCAAACACACAAACACCCAGCTCCTCCCAGCCTCCTGAATTCTGAACATATGTTAACAGATATGATGAAAACTCACACCCAGCTACACCGAGGCATCAAACCGCACAAGGACACATGTGTTTGGTGTAGTGTTCGGATTATTTCATTCAAGGCCAAGCAGTTATTGATGTGAGTCTAGAGACTGAGTGCAGTAATTGATTTTTTTTCCCCCTTCCATTCGTTTCTCTGGGCATGTGCGATGATAGCTGCTTTCCAGAGCGTTTAGAAAAAAAAAAAAAAAGCAAAGAGAGAAAGAAAAAAGCACACCTGTCTTTCCAATGTGTTATGCTGTAATTCACACCAGATTTATGGCCAATTATATCAGAGAGACTCCCTGGACCATCTGGATGGCAAGATCTGGTTGGAACTAAATAACTGGAATTTGGAGTAAAAAAAAATGCTTTGAAAGTCCTGATTAACAGCAAGGCGAGTGAGACTAATCCTTTTGACGCACATAGGGAAAAAAAAATCATTAATTAGCAAAAAAAAAATCTTTGGTAGGCCAAATTCCAGACATGAGAATGTGAGAGAATCACTGGCTATGGGGGAAATTAATGTCTTCAACATTAATGTTAATGTTTAATGTTAATGTTGTAATACAAGAGAGTTCTTAGTAAATATAATATTTATTTATATAATATTTACTTAAGTAACACATAAGCAAATTTAGCAGTTGATTCATACAGTTTAAAGTCAAAAGAGTCATATTTATAAAGGCTATAGAAAAAAAATTATTCATTCACGTATTTATTTATTTATTTATTTAAATACATAATCTCTCATTGAAGCACAGTCCATGCCCGACTAAAACCGAACTACTGCCCTCTAGTGGTAAAATTCCTTATCCCAGTGACACCATTCAGCATAAGTCTACCTGCTTCTTCTGCTGGTCTCACCTCCTTTGACTGTGTCCAGTCGTTCCACTGTCGCATCACTCTCTAACAGTGCACATAATATGATGTCAGTTTAAATATTTAAATTAACAAATGTTTGATTTTAACAGTGTTTGCTGATGCAGAATTCCTGCCAGATTTCCAAATCTTCGTTCTTCATAAAAAAAGCTTCTTTTTTTTTTATATCTCCACACATACATATGTTCCATATATATTTCACTTCTTATTGAATATGTTCATAAAATTCTTCTACAAAAACAACAACAACACATAGAAATGAAGAATCCAAAGTAGGAGGTTTTCATACAGGGGTGAAACAGTATAGCATATATGGTTAATAAATAAATATTAAATATAAATTTACCTATGAAATAAATATACATGCATGTGTGTTAAATGAAACAGTCTGTGTTTTAGGGGAAAAATAATTCTGTAACTACAAAGAATTTAATGATGTAATCCACCTGAACTTGGTTGTCATCTGGTTTGTGTGAATAAATATGTCTGCTTTTAAACAGAATCCTTTCTTTTCATGACATTTTAATTAGGGTATTGTTAATATGTCTAAATACAAATTACAGTGATAAACAAATAGCTTTTTGACAGTATTTATAAAGTACAAATGTCCAGCAAACTAAAACAGAGAAAACAGAGCTCTATTTTCCTCAGAGTTCACTGAAAAAACTACCTCCTTCCTGGGGCTGTTTGATGAAAATGTGTTCCTAAGTATGTATCTTGAACCGTGCCAGGGAAAAACCTTAGGAGTTATTACTCTCCTTACTGTCGATTTGCTGTGGGAACCGAGCTTGGCTTGGATGTAGCGCCATAAAAACAAGAGTTTTCTAAACCAGTGGGTGTTGATCAGGAATCGTCCCTGCCCTCGGTCAGAGCTCTGGTCAGTGGTCAGAGAACCCATAAGTGTAAACAGCACTAAACACCACTATGAGTCTCTCTCTCTCTCTCTCTCTCTCTCTCTCTCTCACACACACACACACACACTAACACAGACCAGTTCTCTCTCTCTCTCTACCTCTGTCTCACACACACATGCACACAAACATACACTCACACACAGAACAGCTCTCTCTCTCTCTCTCTCTCTCTCTCTCTCTCTCTCACTCTCTCTGACAAACACACACAAACACAGCATCTTTCTCTCACCCGATTGGAGGATTAGGTGGAGAACGTGACAGATTTGAGGGTCTGACGATGCTGCTGGCACACCTATGAGGGCACACACATCCATCGGGTGGCATGTGCGATAACTGGTGTTGGGTCTTCCAGAGTATAGTCAGAGTATAGTGGTATTGGAGAGTAAGATGGAGTATAATAGCTGCTGAAGGTATTCAAGGAAAATGTCATACCAGTAGGTCTATAATTAATATCAAAGTTTATTCTCTGGAATATAAGAATTGTGACCATTCAAGAAAGAAAACGAAAAATTGTTCTCTAAAACTGTATTTGCAGTATTTTCATATATTGGTTGAATTGGCTGAATTTTCCTTTTGACTTTAGAATCCAATCAATAGCAATTCACGAGCAAAATCAAGGAGACCTTATAGCACAGAGGACTGGTAGTTTTTTTCTTTGACTCCACGAAGAACCCTCCCCTTTTGAAACAGTTCATTGATCGTGAACCCCCCCCCCCCACACACACACACACACACACACACCTCTGACATCACCTGTAAAGTAGGCTAATTTCATATTCCTCACACGACAGAGAAAACTTTAGCAAGAAGATGTGATGACACTAAAAAGCCTTGGTTATGAAATCCGATTCTGTGCGTGCTAGGTGGAGAAAAAGAAATAGCGGTAAAACTCCTGACCCCCCCCCCCCCCCCCCCCCCCCTCCGAAAAAAAGGGATGAGCAGACCAAATAAGTAAGAGCCCTCATGGCGAACATTGCAACAAGTCAACGCTGAGCAGCTGCCGCGTGGAGAACGCCGCGAGGGAGTGTGTGCAGCTGTGTATGAGTGCGCGAGAAAAACAAGTGACTCTTAACATTTCACAGGCACTCCACACACGCTGGCTGGATCCATTAACGTAAATGCTGAAAATGTGTTTGCAGCGACGCTGTATAGACCGTATAGTATCGAGAGAGGTGCCGAGCCCATCCTGTTTCATTCGCTGAAGAGGGTCCGCAAACAATGCGTTTTCCAAATTAGCCAGTACGTCAATAACTTTTTGTCATTATGCATCGAGACGGTAGTTGATTATAGCCAGTGTGGTGGCATACAGGTTTTGTTTAATACTTTGGTTGCTACTGGCATATGATTTTTCCGTTTCTGGATTTAACAGCCTTGTTTATCACGGTCTGAGTCGTTTTATTGGACATATTGGTCCTGTGTTACCGTTCCTCTATTTGACTTTCAGAAATAATCTCAGCCAAAGGTTGTTGCTTTTTGATGGGGTCTCACTGGAGCATGATTACAAAATACACCAAAAACATGAAAAATATGCATTTCATCCGAAGTATGAATGCCGAGTGGGAGAGTCAGATTCTCCTTGACATTTAAAGTCAACGTAATAACTTAAACGTTACCAATCTCGATTTTGAAAACGACGGACGATCGTATCGGTTGATCCGCAAATCTAGCTGGCATTATGTTACGGCTTTTACCATTATTTCCCGACTTCTGACATCCCAGTTAATCATGGAAATAAATAGGTGGTGAAAACCATTACTTTTTGCCATTTCTCATTGTGTAATACTGCCGTTTTTGCCAGCCTCTGTGGAAATGATCAGGCCAGGGAGAGAGAAATCCGTGCGGAGAAGCCAGGTCCGCGGTCGCTCTCATCTCTCTGCTTCTTTTCGCAACCGTATGGGCTGAGCGTTGAGCACGTTTCCAGCGCTGTATCTTCCTATTCTTATTCAGGCCAAGATGCCAGGCTGTCTCTGATTAATTGTCCATCTGTCAAACTGGCGCCCGTGCCACGCTCCTCCAGAATATTCAGATTAGCATGTGATCCAAATGCCATCTCCGATCTGCCCCGTAGGTTTACGTAGGATTTTGCCCATAGATTATACGCGTGGCTTAATTAAAAAACAAAAACAAAAAACAAAAAACTTGGATCGCTTATGTGTTGTTGCTGGGGGAGACGAGTCTTCTTCTTCATCTACGTTGTTTTAACTAGGTGCAAAGCACGATACAACTTCGGATCAGAGGAATATGTACAAAGCCTAATGGAGCGTCATGTGGCGAAATAAACCGTGTCGTAATACTGGGATTAATTTGCCTCATGTTTGTTTTCAAATCCTGATTAGTTTGTCAGCAAAAGTAAACGTTAGCACAATGTTAGCTTTAGAGGAGGTCTGGTAGTGATCTTTTTGGTTGCACAAGAGCTTTCTGCATAGTGTTTATCGGCATAGCTGACACTTTACTAGTGGAAAGATATACAATCAACATATAATATTAAACAGAACCAGGAAACGGGACACTTTTAGGGAGAGGGCAGAAACAAATAACAAAGAAAGATTATATAAATATATGCATGTCTTCACAACACACACAAATTCACTATTACTCGGCATATGTAGTGTGTAGTTGTTAAACGTGCATTGAGTACAGTTCTGAAGAAAGCTTCTCCCCTCTCTTGTGATTCAATTAAAAGTAGTTATTACTCATAGACACCTATGGGACCAGAGCCCCAGACAAACTCTCAAATTAACTCAGTAAAACTGAATCAACTTAGTGGTGGGCCAAGGGACTTCTTATTTAATTATGGTGTGTAATTGACCACAGATTAAAATATACTTACATGCCACACCCTTCAGGCTGGTTCTGTTCTGCCACCTGTATCAATTAGATGGTTAAAGGTCAGAGAGGTCATCGTGACCAAATTATTATCTTTGTGTTTGTGCCGAGGTCATAGGATTAAGACAAAGTTGACCAGACAGTGGCGTTAAGGTACCCAAGTTATTCATTTTCACATTTTTTCAGTGCTTAATGACTCTTAAACTAAGCAGTCTATATTGAGTGCTTCTGAATGTGGAGGAAACATTTATCGTCAGTGTTTCTGAGAGCTGAAGTTTTATGAGATTTTATTTTTTGGCTGTGTTCCAGGCCAAATGGGGGGAGGGCTTTTTCTACACTGATTTTGCTAAACCGCAGGGTCACACAGGGCAATGAGCAATGAGTTCTTTTCTAAGCCTGATGTTATTACACACACACACACACACACATACACATGCTGGACACCCCAAAACCTACTCAGCATAATTCTGAAGTGACAAATGGCTTTTGGAGACAAAACTGGACTGGACAGACTTAAGAAATATCGTCTCTTTCACCATCAGTCAGACTTCAGTAACATTTTAATGCAGTTTGCCACACAAATCAAGCAAATCTGGAAAGAAAAAAAAGGATTTTTTTTTTCAACAGAAACTTTTTTTTTTTTCAAGTTTTTCTGTGACGGTCCCATCGGCCAGATGGTCTCCCGGCCTGCTGTGGTCATGGAGGATCCAGGTATCTGGTTTTCAGCTGTTTGTGTTCTCGCCCGGCGTGATGCAGTGCAGTTGACGTGGAGATTTTGGGAGGCTGCCCAGAACAAGATTAGCAGATGACAGTTGGTTGATAGCGTGAACAGAGGAAAAAGATGAAGTGTGTGATTGACATAACCCATGGGAAATTTTCTTAAAAGTCATTTGGCCCCAAGAAAGGCAATATATTTTTGGCACTCTGTAACACATTAGTTTCTGAGGACATATCAAGCTATGAAACTAAAGTGGGGGGTAAGATAGTGAAATGACAGCAAAATCTTTTTTAATAAAAGTTATTGCAAATATTTTCCCCTCCCCACATTCATTGTGGCTTTGACCTCTCTCCTTGTTGTTCTTTCTTTCTTTCTTTCTTTTTCTTTTTCTTTCTTTCTTTCTTTCTTTCTTTCTTTCTTTCTTTCTTTCTTTCTGATTTCTCGTTGTTTCAAAACACTCACCAGGCACTGAAACACAGATTAAAACACTCAACGGGGGATTGAAAACATCTGAGGCATAAATAATTTCCTCCTTCGTGTCGTGTCTCTGGAATATTCCTCCTCACAAAATGGATTAAATGCAGTGTCAGGTATGAGGACGGTAACCATAGAAATGACTCTCACAGGCATGATACACAAACAGATTTCCACTACAGCAGAATACAGAGAAAATCTTTCTTCTTTTTTTCATCTTCTATTTTAATTTATTTATTTATTTTAGCAATAACTTTTGTTATACTCATCATGAAACACAGCAGCATCGCAAATGAGGTTCAATAGATGCTGAAAACTTCACCATAAATCAGTTAATTCTGCTGAAAATGTTCTGGGCTGAAGTACAGCTGACTCAGAATGGAAAAACCAGTATAATCTTTACAGTCTGTGGACTATCACTTTAAACAGAATCCCATAGAAAATGATGTCTCCTTGGGACCTCGGCTGCAGCTTGCCAGTTCTGTTGGTGTAAGGATCCCTACCACAGCTGGATCACAGCTGTAATTCTCTGCAAGTTGAGACATCATTTAAAAAAAAAATCATAGGTGCATCCTAGAACATCACCACAGGACTCAGTCAGTCTGCACAATTTAGTTTTCCACTCACTTAAAGCAAACCACACTTCTCAACAACAACAGCAACAAAAAATTTTAAGCTTTGCTTTAGCCATAAACCCGCTCCCGTTTTTCACTCGCCTTCATCTTTGGAAAAAATATCCATTTGCCCCCTAAAATCTCCAGCATCCCCCACCCCTTCCAGTTTGGGCCAGTACAATGCCTCCACTGTGCTGAAGTTCAACCTCCATCCCACCCCCAGTGCAGATGGCCACTGGGGGTAAGAGAATGTACACACAGAATATTTTAGGGGGAGAGGCACTCACTGAGAGACGATGCAACGGATGATTTCCAAGACTTTTAATTTTTTTTTGCAGCGTAATGAAAACAACAAAAAACAACAACAAACAAACAAACATAAAATATGTTTAGAAATGAAGAATAAAAACATGACATATGTTTATAAATTAGGAATAAAAAAGTCTATAATATATTAAATCAGTAATCATCAAAAGCCATCTCAGCAAAGCCAATACCTTAACTAATCACTTTTCAGATGACTGCCATTGCAAATGGCACCAAAAACCAAAGAGACTTTCTAGGCTTAAGTAAAGTATACTACGCAGGTCCAGAGATTCTGAGCTAGTGTTATGCTTTTGCCCATTACAAAAGTGGTTTATAGTCACCAAATGACATAGTATTACAATGACTCTTTTTCAAGGACATTTACATATCATGAATCCCAGTTCTTGGGTCTCATTCCACAGTTAGAATGAATTACTGGCCTGTGTATGTGTACCTGAGGTTTCACTGGCTGTGCTAATAGGCTGTACCCTTGTGTCTGATAATAGCTTAGCTGACTCAAGATTGCTGATACTTATATAATTTGACATATGCTGATCATAAACTATTTCGAGGGAAAAAAAATATTTGAAATAGAAATCTTCGTGGGGGACCTTATGGAAATAGGTTTTAGAAAGAACCTTAGCATTGCTGCTTGCAGAGCGTTTTCATGTGTGTGTGTGTGTGTGTGTTTGGTTTGTTATGTCTTTGAGAATTAGTGTCTGGATCTATATACTTTTGGCTCCTGTTTTTTTTTGTGCATGTGAACATCAGCAGAAGCTTCCCTGAATTTATGCGTTCACAGTGTGGAGTAGATTTACAGTATGACCAGTAATGATTACTTTGTCTAATGAACCAAAACTCCGAGAGTAATTATAGGACATCTCAACACAGAGTGTCATTGATTTTTCTATATCAGCACAGCTGAGAAGTGAGTCTTAGAATGTTAGCAAGTGTATGCTGTCTTTATTCACTCATACATCTAAAATGTACGATTTTTTTTTTAAATCTACGTGCAGTATTTTCTGTTTGCCTTTTATCATTTACCGAACACCTGGAAAGTGATGATTGAAAACAGCCTGTTGGTCTGCCTGTTGAACGGTTTCATTAGAACACAGATAAAGTTCCTGAGTCGTTCAGGAAAGAAAGCGGTTCAGCACGCCACAGACTCATTTCTGATCAAAGTCCAGATGTTGTTATATGACTGCGCTTTACAGCCCTGCCCTTGGTAGCCATAACAATACACACAAATTTGCAACTTCACACGCTGGTCATAAACTCCTAAGAAAAAAAAAAAAAGAAAAAAAGATCAAAACAGTGTAAAGTGAGTGTGCAAAATGCATCATAGCTTCTTCAAATCACTAGAGAGAAGCTCTGGTTAGTCCAAAAAAAATAATATTACAGTAACAACAGTTTCCCGCTAACTACAGTGTCCATTTGCGAAAATAAAAATAGAAATAAAAATATTACCATCTGTGGAAAACTAGGCCCAAATTGTTAATTTCATTCAGCAGAGTGGAGAGAGCAGACATGCATGAGAAAAAAAAAAAAACACACTTGCTCCGAAATGCTGGATTGACCTCCTCACGCCACACTTACTCAGAACCACTCTGCCGGCTTCCAACAGGACAATGACCTGGACGCAGTGGAGCAATGAACACTGTTGCTAAGGCAACGATTTCCATGACTGACCGCTAGTTTCCCTAACTCTAACAACTTGATGCTAAAGCTAACGTGTCAAACCTCAAATGCTTTCTTACGGCCAATACACACACTCTAAAATGTGGTAAACAGGGCTGATTTATTCTCATGAGACTAAAGTAAAAAAAAAAAAAACATGCCCAAAAACAACCAAATCCTTTTTTTGCCTTGCAAGAAGAAAAAAAAGGCTTAAATTGAGCAGGATGAATGCCAGGTCATATCCCTTCCCTATGTGTTTTAATTAACCTGAGCCTGGCCTACACTCTCTCAATGTGTACTGATAGATAAGGCGTCCTGAATGACTGATTTATTAACTGCACATGGTTGCAATTTCCATAGCATTAGCATTAGCGTGGCCCTCACAGGGGCAGGTGACGCTGGAGGGTCTCGAGACTTATTAAAGCTCCCTCAGCGTATGCGTACACATACCTCTCACCCTGCAGAGCAGAGAGCTGCCTACGCAGACATCTCACCCCGCAGAACGGAGAGCTGCTGCATTCTAGCACGCCACACATTTCACACGGCCAAGTAGGATGGATGGATTGAAAACAAGAAAAGATAGGTAGAGAGAGAGAGAGAGAGAGACAGACAGACAGACAGAGACAGAGAGACAGAGAGAGGGAGAGAGGGAGAGAGGGAGACAGTGAGGTGGAATGGCTAAAAAAAAAAATTGTGTCCATTTCGAGAAGGTTGGCTAGAAAGCTGCGTTAAACAAAAAACCTTGAGTGGTTTCATTTTGTTTCCGAATGGTGGATCTCAGACCCTGGCCTGTTCCCAGAAGCCCACTTGGGCCGGCGCTGCCACTATTTCTACCGTGACAACTCCATCAGCCAGCGCCGTGGCTACAGTGTGATTAAAATGGGTGCTGCTGGCATGCCCAGATGGGCATCGTTTTTTTTTTCTCCCCTTCTTTTTTTTTTCAGGCAGCCATTGTTCCATATGTGTTCCACCTGCACCACTCTACTGTTGGCGCCAAGCGTACACAGGGTAACATGGTCTCTGCCAGGCTTCACTGATTGGTCGTTGCTGTGGTAACCTTGGAAGCTGGTTGGGAAAGGGAGGATGGGAATGGGAGGGGGTTTTAAAAAAGCTCAACATGGGAGTATTTTTCTCTCTTTTCCTCCTTTTTTCCCCTGATGGTGGCGAATTGGCAAAGGATGCTAGGTAAATGAATCACCATTAATAATCATTTGCATATGGAGCCTGGCGTAGAAATTACGTCGCTCTGCAGGTGAGAAGAGGCTATGTTCATCAAAGGCAGTGCTTTGTGTACCTTCGTTTGCCAAAAAAATATAATAAATAAATATATAAATAAACAAACAGGAGGTATTCATGAAAAAAAAAGTTCTTGAAACACAGTCCCAAAACCTAGCCAACAACAGCTCTAACAAAAAACACACACTGGCTATCTGATATTAACACACATTGCCAATGGATTATTAAAACTAAATTTGCAACAGACAAGCAGCGCTCGACGCTGAGTATCATACCAAACGACCTACAGTTGGCCCACCTATCCTTCTGTTTTTTTTTTTTCTGTATTTCTTTTTCCCTTTTGTATTTTTTCTAAAGAATATTTTAGCAATTTTCTGGGGTGCTGGAGGGAACTGTTCCGAGGCGGAGTGGAGCGTGTTGTTAGGTCTTAGTAATGACATGGCTACCGTCCATATGCCGCAGCAGTGGTTGGCACCTGGAGGAAGAACGAGGGATGGAAGGAGGTTTTCTTACGTGATTCATCTGCAATCTGGGGTTCGCACCTGCAGCCGAGTGGAGCAAATCATTAAGCCTAGGAAAGACTAAGAGAGAATCCTATTTAAAAAAAAAAACATCAAAACATAAAAATGTTTTTAGAGCTTTGTTTGATCTTTTGCAACGTCTTTGAGTCTTCATTCCAATCATGCGCTCAGAAAACATGGTCAGTTTGTGTGTTTGTGTGTGTGTGTAAACACGCATACACAGACACACCTTGATGACTGGGAGAGGACAAAGTATTAGGCTACATACTGCTCAGGGTGGTGAGAGACACAGCACTAGAACGATGACAACTGGAGTTCAGCTGTGTCCTCGCTACATTACTTAATGCCTTCGTACCAATTTACATCGCGTTTCCTGGCACAGAAACATCCTCCAGGTGACACGTATGTAGTCCTCACGCGACATAGCGTGATGTCTTTATGGCACAATGTATGTATTATCAAGGCTGCCAAAAGCACTTGATTACTCTATGGACTGGCGTAGCGCGTGCTATTGGTTGGGCACGCAGTCAAACCATTATCGCACATGTGCCGGGGTGATTAATCTCGTCTTTGCCAAGAGGAACACCTAATGTTTGCGAGAGGTCCTCTTGAGATGAGGGGGTCGGAATAAAACGAGTAAGAGGAAGCGTTGCTGGTGTTGTCTGGCCGGTCACCGGAGACTGTTCTCATAACGTGTGTTTGTCATCATTTCGTAATGAGTCTGGGCTTTTCCTCTTGGTCAGCGATAAAAATTAATGATACCGCGAGCATGAAAGACAACAGCTTAGATATGTTCGGAGCATTAAATTACCAATAAAATGTTAATGTATTATACTGTCGCTATACTCCCTTCTACCAGGACCTGACAGTATATTCCCTATTAATTAATAAAGCTGGACTTGTTAATGAAATCCTCGTTTTTATTTTTATTATCCGAGAGAGTATACTGACTACACTACTGATCCCACGCGACAACACAAACTACACGTGTGTGTCTGTGTGTGAGTGTATGTGTGTGTGTTTGTTCGTAAAGGTTTGAAGAAAAAAGTCATTAAATTACTTTTTGAATTTTTGAAATTTTGTAGTTTACTTAGTCAGCCTCATGGTCTACCTCAATAAATTACATAATAAATGTGTCTGTCCAAAACTGATCCAATTTTTTTAGAAATTAAGTCTAAGTTTGTAATAACACTCAGAATAACACACAGAAAAAATCTACAAGGCAACAGCATCCTCTTTTTAGATATTCTATCGTTCATATTCAACAGCCCTGCTTTTGAGAAGTTTTTTAAGGATGTGAAATACATAGAAAGCAAGACAAATTATTTATTATTTGCTTAAAATCCAATAAACATCAGGACATTCAAAGTAATATGTGTAATTTCTGTTATACCTGAGATATTTTTTATGTAATTTATTTCCCAAAATGTCACAACATCTCCAATAACATTTTGCATGGCTAAACAAGCTTTACCAAAAAAACCCAAAAGACTATTTCACATCCATAACATGAATGTTAAACATGGTCATTTATCTGTGTCATTAAAATGAACTTTACACAACAAAGTGTCTCAGACTTAAAATGACAGCATAATGCTCCAGCATGGTCTTATACTCAGTGTTGATCTTTGATTTATTTAAAGCATATACGTAAAAGTACCAATAACTGTCCTCACAATTCCACATTGCACATCCGCAAACTCTTAATATTCCTCAGTCAGCCCTAAAGTCTTCGCCGAATGAATATTTATAAATTTTCACCTTTTTTGTCCTTTGGTTTTGATACACAGTTTTCACTTTTCTTTTTACCACTCATATTTTACTCACACCCAAGCCTGTTAATATAGCAAAATGTTTTTTAAACTTGTGTTTCACATCCAACTTGATGTCATTTTCTTAAATTATCCAGTAAATGTCAATGTATAATACATGCCTTGATATTAATGTTTGGTAGATTAATTTTATGAGTGAAGATTATGGTGACATTGTGACTCTCAAGTTTTTTGTATTCAGTCTTGATTCTCGCTTGTGATAATTGATGGCGAAACCCCAGGTAAGTTAACGTACCACCTTTGGTGAGGATTTCCATTTGATTTTTGGAGCAAGTGAGGTAATAACAAAAGAACATCATCCTCATCGACTGACTTTGGTTTTCTGCACTTCATATCCCACAAAGCTTTGCAAAGATAAAGCTAGGAGAGGTTCATAATGCATGTTTTAAGAGATGACCTATGTGTAGCAATGACCACTGTCTTTTAAGCTGGTTAGCAAATCTGAAGTTCTCTGGCTTTTGACTGGCAGTTGTACAATGGCCCCACCTTCAACCAACTGGCTCCGATAATTACTCAGTGAAGGTAAATGTGTGTATTAATTTGCATTACTACAGCTGTGCCAGTGAAGTTCTGAAGCTGCTGAAAACCTGCAGTTGAGTGACACTTTTCTTCCACTTTCGTGCACTGGTATGACTTGCTAGTACGTAGTACTACTTATAATGAGAAATTCTGATGAAACAAAATCCATATCTGAGAGATACTGTGAGAGCCAGTCAGTGACAGAGTGACATATCTGCCAACCAAAGAATCTGCCAAGATCAGACTGCAATATAGTGATGCAGTGTTAGCATTGAAACTACTGCTGTAGACATGCGCTAACATTGTAAGTGGAAACGGAGAAAACTCAAAGATGACTCAAAAATTAAATAAAGGGAATCATAAAAAAATGACCATTCTAGAATCTTCCTTGCTACTGATCGTTTTACTTTGATAGCAGTTTAGAATTAACAGGCCAAAGCCAGAGTTTCAGTATCCCTTTTTGCATCCGCCTAGACACTGGTCATTCCATGGAGTGATTGCCACAACGTGTCTGTTTTTTTTTTCCCCCTCGGCTGGCAGACGCAGCGGATGTGACCTTTCGGTCGGATTTGGGATTCAACCACCACCACCACCCCACCCAGATGCACATGGACCTGCGGTGGAATTAGCGACTGCGTCCCTGCAGCCTGACAGCTTGGCCACGCCTGGGTGCTGCTTCACAAAAAAAAGGACCCTCGGCAGAGAAGGCCCGTTAATCTGCCCAAAGCCCCACCGAGGCTGGGGGGGGGGGGTGCTAAGAGGGCTGCTGGGTCGTAGACCCCCCCCCCCCCCCCGTCTGGGGATGGAAGGGTGTGAGCTGGACCCTAGGGGCCTCATTTGGCCCAGGATCAGACAGACAGGGGTGGGCATGGGCCACGCAGCCCTGTACCTGTGCCCTTTTGCGACAGATGCAGCATTGCCTGGCGGGGGAACGAGCTACTCTGGAGAATGGGCACCAGGGTGGTAGAGCCTGTGGAAAGCCTCTGTGTGTGTGTGTGTGTGTGTGTGTGTGTGCGCGCGTGTGTGTGTGTGTGTGTGTGTGTGCGCGTGTGTGTCTATGTATGTATATGTGTGTGTGTGTGTGTGGCTAAACTCTGCCAGCCACTCACATGTTCGACAGACCAGCAGATACTTGCTTGTTTTCTCTTGTTGCTGAGACATTTTGGAGACCCGAGGAGAAAAATCTGAGGGCATTAGCTCATTCTCGATAAGATGAAGTGAACATCTGAGTCTGTACGTGCATATTGTTACCATTGTCCATCTTTGCTTTGAACAGAGCTCAGTAAAAACATGGTTTTATAGTCCATCTGGGAACTCCCACTATTCCTCGAGGGCCTATAGTCTTAACATTGTGCAAAACATTATTTGCAACCTGTTGACAGTTTTACAAGTTTTGTGATTATTAAGAAAGTGCAACAGATTATCAACACATTTCGTTTCTGTATCTGCATCAGAGGAGCCAAACTCTGAAAAACGTAAAGCAACAAATGGCCGGTGCAAAACAAAAAGGCAAACCGCAAATCGTGTAAAGAGGAATGACAGGCACCCTTAACCTTTGTTGGCAGTCAGAGAAGTTGCAAGAACAGAACAGAAAAAAAAGTTTAAAAGAAAAGAAAGAAAGAAAGAGAGAAAGAAAAAGGAACGCTCGTCAGCACTTTTTAAACAGATCAGAACTTTTGACCCTGGAGGTAATGTTAATTTGTATTTTCGCTCAGGAGGGTGTGTGTGTGAGTGTGTGTGTGTGTGTGTGTGTGTGTGTGTGTGGCGGGGGGGGGGGGTGTCATGAATGTTCCTTGAGTAAATATTGTCTCCCATAGAAAGGGCTTTTCAGTACGAGCTGAGCAGCTGAGCAGACAGATGCATCCTGCCGAGACCCGGAGCGTTTGGGTCGTTTGCACGTTCTGAACAGAACTCCTTTGTGACTCTACGAGGACATATTTTTGGACCCCGCCTTATTTGTTCAGCCAATTTGATTTCCTCCACGTTTATCCTCAATTAATGTCACGTTTGGGTTGGCTGTTTGATTCCAAAAACAATCTAACCATTTTTTCTCTCTTCTTTGACATTTACTTACTCATTGAGAAAGTGAAATCCACTGAAAGACTGAACAACTGAAAAAAGGCTCTTATGACTAAGAGGAGAGTTGCATTAAGACAGGACGTGTAAAACTAAACTAGAATGGTATGAAAGCTACCGCTGGTATCTCAGAGGGACTGGATGGGTTCAGTGTTACAGCAGTGGAAGTCTGGCAAACAGCTGATGTAAAGAGCTCTGACCCAGTGTACTTTAGAAAGGACACCTGGCTCCTCCATGGGCCTGATTGGCAATCATTCTTCCCATTGTCTTAGGCATGGAAATAAGAAGTGAGCCATCAGCAATATGCAAATGAATGAGAGCTGGAGAGATAAATATGGTGTTACGGTAGGGGTCATTTGGATTGTTTTTACACACATAGTGGTTTAATAAATTGTCCATCTGAGAGACAGGACTGTTTTTTATGTGTCAGTTGATCCAGCTTCTCTATACCTCAGCCCCCGACCCCCCCCCCCCCCCCCCCCCTTCTCACCCCTTCAGTTTTCCCTCTCTTTCCATCCCTCTTCTGTTTCTCTCTCTCTCTCACACACGCAAACACATACACACACACTCACACACATAGTATATTGGATTGTTAATGGGCTCCATGCATCTGCTCTGGAGCCAGGCAGCCACAGTTAAGCAGAGGCCAAATAAACTCTGAATCTCCTGCTGAGGCTGATTCAATTGACTGTGGTCTGACTTCTCTGTGGAAAGAGACCCCCGAATCAAAGGCGCTCTCCCAAACCGGAGGCACCCCGACGGTGGACCAGGCTCTCCCCGCTGAGGTTCATGTGTACTGTATACATGGTGGGAGGATTAGGGGATGAAAGAATGCCACTGACTGTGAAATTGCGTGATTTTTATCAGGGTGCAGGATGGGAGAGAGGGTGGGGCAGGCAGGGGGTAGCAGCTGTGCACAATTCTGGAGACTTAATCCCAAGGATGGAGAAAGGGCCAAGAGAGGTGTGTGTGTGTGTGTGTGTGAGAGAGAAAGAGGGAGAGAGAGAGAGTGTGTGTGTGTGTGTCTCTGTCTGTCTCTGTGCCTATCTTTGCTTAGCGGACTTTTACCACCACTATGAAGGGCCTATTTCTGATGTACGTCTTCAGAGCGATTGTAATTGAAGAGTTTAATGTGAAAATATTACAGCACTGAATGAAACAAAAAAACAAGAAGAGAGAAAATACGATTTGAGTGTTTGAGCAGGTGATTTTTTACGACCGTTATTGATGTGTCCGCACATCAATAACGGTCGTCTTTCAGACCTCTGTAAATGTTTTTCCTGGCAAAGAAAAGAAGTGAGATTATGGTTTGCTATAAAAGACTTAATATTGTAAGGGTACTAAAGTCACATGCTGTATTTTGGGGAGGGAGGGGGGCAGGTACATGTGGAGAATAAGGTTGTTATGCTGGCAATTCTGTACCCTCTCCCTTTGAAGTGACTCTGATCTAAAGCAGATGAATCCTCCAAGACAGAAGACTCTGATAACAGTGGCAGAGTCGAGTCAGTCACCGTTTCCACAGTTTGTTTCCGCCCCTGCCAAGCGGGGCGTCTTTTATCCCGGCTGGATTATTTTTGCCACTCGTGACCCTGGGGGGAATACTGTCTCCCCCAACTGGGCCCTTGGAATGGAGGAAAAGTCTGCGTTTATGGATCGCCCCTCGCGCCGCGGCAGGTGACAGACAAACATACGGCGGGAAAATGCCACCGGGGCCCGGGATCAACGGGATCAGTTCGTCTCCAAAGGCGAACTGGCACCTTCAGAAACGGGTTGGCACACAGCAGAGGCTTTTCCTATTTATTATTCACAAAGAGAGGGATTGATCATGCAAATAGGCTGTGTGTGAGAGAGTGTGTGTGTGTGTGTGTGTGGGTGTGTGTGTGTGTGCACGCGGGCGTGTGCATGCACCAAGCTGCTATGATGTTGGGGTCCTGTTTTTTTTTTTTTTTCCTTCTTTATTTTGATTTGTGCCCTGTGCATCATAGCAGCTGTATTGGTTTTGTATGCGCCGTTACTATGACAGTGTGCATCTCCAGTTCTCCTTCTGACTCTGAAGGGTTCACATGATCCCACTTTTCACCCACAAATGTATAATCAGATAATCGGATGGACCTAGATGGGGATTTGGCAGAAATTTGGCTACTTCTGTCTTGTTTTTCTATCCAAGGCATTGTGAATCACAGCAGACCACTGCTATATAGAGATGTTTGTTTTAGGCATATCTGGGTGAACAGTGCCCCCTTGTGTTTTGCCCAGAAACAGCTTCAAGCTCCTGTCCCTGTTCTGTTGGACTCTGCATTTTAGGGACATGCTTATGCTGAAAATGTTGTGTTATACAGTACAGTGTAAATGTCTTAGGCCATCCACGAAAACAGTATTTAAGGCTATTTATCTGGGCATAAATATTTAAACATTAATATGATATTACATACCGTACGTTTCTCATATTATAACATTTAATAACTAACAAGCATTTCTTGTGTTTTTAAAACTGATCCGTAATTTTAGTGTCATCCTTTAGAATACAAAACTGAAGCTATCCATTTTGGTACACTGCTGTGTCATTTTTGTCAAGCAGACCTTGTGGTAAATTATTCCAAGCTTCGTGCAGGATTTGCCGTAACTCCTCTTTTCACTTTGGCTGATTTTAGTTCTTTTCTCTGTGCAAATGATCCCACACGACTCCAGTTACGTTGGGGTCGGCACTATGAGGTGACCAGTCTAATACTTTAAGTGTTCCATCTGCAGACCACTACTCCAAGTTGGTTGGTCTCAAAAGTGTTTGCAGTGAGTGTTTGGGGTCATTATCATGCTCAAAGAGAATTTTACTCAGCATCCGTCATTTCATCGATTTTGACCAGTTCCTCTCCACTGTTGGCTGAAATGCACCCCCAGATCATTACAGAGCCACCACTGTGTTATGCAGCCCATCTGCCGACACACTGGCATCTTTGTGAACAAAAATTTCAAACTTGACCTCATTACTCCGTAAGACTCTTTGCTACTGGATGTCACACCATGTTTGACAGTCTTTCAGAAAGTGCAATCTTTTTTTTTTTTTTTTAGCGACAACACATCTGACAAGACCATTTCTTCTGAAACTTCGCGTGGTTGAAGCGCAGACTTTGGTTCCAGATAACTCCGCTATGATCATTTCTCTATGACAGCTTCAACACCACAGCTTCAAAATCCAGTCTGGTATACAATTGCTTGCTGAATGTACCCTCATGCATACAAAACTATGATTTTATGTCTGTCAAAGTCTCTTAGCTCAACCATTCCCAAACCCTTCCTTGAGACATGCCCTCATTGACCTCACTGAGGGGAGTCAGGTGGAATGGGGGCAGAATCAAACACAAATGGAATGGCTTGAGTGCTGGGAGGAGAGATCTGGGAACCAAACCCGTGTTCTTCTCACCATCTCACAATACATCATTAACTTTTGGGATGTACAAAAAATTCTTACACTTTTTATTGCATTAATGTATATCCATATATATCCTAATGTTATATTATGTTTTTATGACCAAATAAACACTTATTGCCCAGATAAATAATGTTGAACATAATTTTCTTGGGTGGCCTGAGACTTTTGCACAGTAGAGAATGATTTTTAGACCTCTGTGAGACTGAATAACATGTTTCCTTACAACGTTGCACACAGTTTTGCAGCAGCCATAAAGCTATGTTTGCTCCTGTTTAGTAGGCATGCTGATCACGTTAAGAAAAGCTAGTGTAGGCCTATTTCAAGATGAGAAAGACATCCACCTCCTTCAGAGATATCCACTGCTCCAATAAGTACCTTGCTTTTGAGGACATCAAAAACCACATTTGTTTTTATAATATCTGATATCTGTGATATATATATATATATATATATATATATATATATATATATATATATATATATATATATATATATATATAAATATATATATATGTGTGTGTGTATGTATGTATATATATATATATATATATATATATATATACACACACACACACACACACACACACACACACACACACACACATATATATATATATATATATATATATATCTCAATTGTAGATATTGCTCAAAATATTAATATTCATGTTTTTTTTGAGGAGATGGGATTTGTTGGATTTGTTCATTAGACAATATGACAAGACATTTTGGATATCAGTCTAATGAGGCAAGATGTTTAAAACCTAACTCTGAATGAGACCTGCAAATTCAAGACAACAAGTCTAAAACTGTCTTCTAAGCCAGCGCAGCAAAAACTGCAAGTGCAACAAGACAGGATGTTCAAAAGAGCTGTTTCCTTTTCAAAGAAATGTTTTGCTCCACTTTGGACATCATTAATGTTCCCCTAGTGAAATTAATGTTAAAACTCTCCAAAAGTGTAATTCACAGAAATGTTTATATGTAAAGGAACAACAAATCCAAAGATGTCTTGTTTTTGCCTTGATATGTTAGAGAAAACAGCAAGAGATTTCATTAAAGAGATTGCATTTGACATTTTACTCAACATTACAACGTATCACGTATTAGTCTTATAAAGATTTAAAACACACATATGAAGTCTAACTACAGTAGTTATAAGGGTCTATTATGATTTATTAATGCCTATAAAACAAATGTTCTTCTCTAGCAGATCAGGAATACAATGGGGACTCCATTGAACAGAACTGTAGCTGTGGAAATCTGACCAAGCATCCACCGCTACATCACAATGTTTGACTCACAGTCAATAGAGACATGTGTTCAAATAATGCAGTAGGGCTGTTAAGATAAATATGTTATCATGCTTTAAATCTTCATGAAGCAATTATTTGTTAATAAATAGGTGATACCTTTATGAACATTAGAATTCAGTTGTTGTCTTTTGTTATCTGGCCTTGCCATCTAACCTTACTGAGCTCTGACATTCTACAGTTCACTCCATACTGAAATCACACAACTGTGACTGTTGTGTCACTGTTGTGACAGTGTGTAACTGTTGTGTTGTTCCATTGTTTATTACATCTAGTTAATCTAGTGCTGCACTTCACTACAGAACTGTAAGTTACTGTCACACCCTGTCTCCCTGTTTATCTCATTTTCCCCCCTCTAGTGGTCAGTGTTGGTTTAAGTCACCCTTTACTTCCTTTACTTTGGTTTAGTCCTGTTAGTTCAATTATTGACCCCGCCTATTTTCAGTTAGTTTTGTCTCATTTAGCTTTGTAAAAATACTCCTTGGTTTTTCCTGTTTCTTTGTCTGGCTTTGTTTGGGGCTTACCCTATGCTACGTTTGATGTACCTGCCTGTTTGAAAACTGACCCTGCATTCCTATAAGTCTTTGGAAGTCTTTTTGTTATGTTTGTTGCAAATAAAAGTAAAACTGACCTGCACATGCATCCAGCTTCTTTTACCAAGTGTGACAGTTGTTGTGTACCATATTCTGAAAGGGCTTAACACTTTGGAACTATGTCTTATGATATTTCATGTACCCTGGTCTTGTAGTACACTGTAGTGAATGAACCACTGAACATCACCATTTGTTTAATAAACACTTTTAAGTCATTACAGATCATAATAGATCAGTATAGAAGCAAAGAGTTACATATCATTCTGGAGGCAAAGTGGTATAGATCACTCTAGAAGCAAAGTGGTACAGATCATTCTAGAAGCAAAGTGGTACCGACATATGGTTAACACAGACAGGTAATTGAGACACTGAGCCATTTATGACTCTAATAATCACCTTTTGTAAATATCACACAAATCAGACATTACCAATCAAAAAAGAACCTGCATGAATTGAGCGATCTGATCGTCTAGAGCAGGGGTTCTCAAACTTTTTATGGCAGCTGAACCCCTTCGACCCAAATTATTTTACCCAAGTTCCCCCCTGAGATTTTAATTAACTGAATTTAATATGACATTGATTTTTCCATCATGAGATTTTAACTTAACTGGATCTGACATTGATGTTTCCTTTTCTATGAAAATCCACCAAAAAAACCCTGAAACACTACCCCGAAAGGTGTATTTAATGCTTTCTATGCATAGCCAGTCTAAGACACAAATTATTTTTTAATAATGGCTAAAAGAAAGTATTTAAGATGCATGACAGACTATTGATGACAAATAATTCTGAGATGCTGACTGACTGGAGTTCTAATCAAAATTATACAAATTATTACTGAATGGAGGAAATTAATTTTCCCAGTCTTAAGTAACCCTCTACTTGAATACGTACCAAATATTTTTTTCATATTAAAAATCTGTTTCCCCAGATCATGGGTTCTGAATGCTATGATCAACTAGTACTTTAAAAAGTTTGTTAATGTAGAGTTGTGTCTTATTGAATTAAAGTACAAATAACGCTGTGTAAAAATATTTGGAACCAAAAATGCTACAGTTAACAAAAAAGACGGAAATATCCTGTAGTGCAATTTTAACTGAGTGAATCAACCCCCGTTTAGCTGAAAAGTGAGAAAAAACACGGGGAAACCTGCATTGAGTCTCCTCTTGGTCAATCTGATCTCATCGATTTTTATGTCTGGAATGTACCGTGTTCAAGGCTTCAGGTATGGGATGAGTAGTTGTTAAAACAGGTCTGAAATGTGTCCTGGTATTGATTCAATAAATAATTTCGCTTTGAATAGTTTATATCATCACACCTATGGCTGAAGAAACAGTTCTATTACAGCAGAAAAGCCAAAAGACTGGAAGGAATAAACTGTTTTTGTAGGATTACATCTTTTAAGCACAAGTGTAACCAAAAGTGACATTCTTCATCATAGGTTGAACATCCCTCCTAATTTTCAGCACAGGCTGAGCGGAGCGATCTCTGGAACTTGGGGTAGCTTTCAGTTAAGAGAAAAGAGTAAAAATCAAACACATTTATTGAGAACAACTAGGTTACATCCAATGAGCTTGAGTAACGAACCGTAATTTAAGAGCATTACATTGCCCTCAGTACCACTGGGTTTCACTTTCATCTCAGTTTCAGCTCTCAGCTGTACAAGGTAATTATTTAAAGCTATATTGTAGTGTTTGTTTGTTTTAGACATATTGCATATTACAGATGGATGCCTTGCTTTAAAGTGGAGGGGCCCCATAACTGAGCCTTGCAGTATACCAGGTATTCTGAATACAGTAGTCAATGGAGAAGATATGAGGAAGAGATGACTAGAGTATGAAATTATGTAAGAAATCATTCTCTCACTTTCACTGCTTGTCTGCCTTCCCAAAGAGATTTGACTGCAAAAAAAGAAAACGTTTGATAAATAATGGGCTTTGCAATCATCACAAATTATATACAGTACCAGTCAAAAGTTTGGACACACCTTCTAATTCAACATTTTTTCCTTCCTTTTCTATATTGTAGAACAATACTGAAGGCATCAACACTATGAAATAACACATATGGAATTATTCATTCATTCATACATTCATTTTCTAAGCTGCTTATCCTAATTAGGGTCACGGGGTGCTGGAGCCTATCCCAGTACTCACTGGGCAAAAGGTGGGGAAACACCCTGGACAGGTCTGTAGCTCATCGCAGTGCAGACACACAGACAAACACATTCACACCTAAGGGGCAATTTAGTGCCTCCAATTTGCCTGAACTGCATGTCTTTGGACTGTGGGAGGAAGGAGCTTCTGGAGGAAATCCACCCAGACACAGGGAGAACATGCAAACTCCATACAGAAAGGACCCTGGCTGCCTGGCCAGGAATCGAACCCAGGACCTTCTGTCTGTGAGGCAACAGCACTATCCACTGCGCCTCCATGTTGCCCATAAGGAATTATGTAGTAAGCAAAAAAAGTATAAACAAAGAACAATGTAGAAAATAGTAAAAATAAAGAAAAAACCTTGAATGAGTAGGTGTGTCCAAACTTTTGACTGGTACTTTATTTCAGAATTAAATTAATCACCTAAGATTTTCAACAGACCAAAACTTCTTTTTGTCCATTAAGTACAAGTGTATTTATGAATGTTATACTCACATGTTGCCCTTTGAGAGGTTTGCTGTAGAATTCTGTTTCTGATGTCTGACTAACTCTTCGCCCATTGTTGGCATTCACATCTGACCAAAAGTCAAGTTCAACACAGTTCTCTGTTAGGCTCAAGGTTATGGGAACTCAGACTTGTATCAGATTTGTTCATTATATCTGAGTAATTAAATGTATTGAATTCATCATAAACTTATTCATGTTTATTTGACTGCATTCCCTCTATTTAAAAGTTCTGTGTTTAAATCCATGCTTTTTAATGTTTCTCCATATAAGATGTCCATATTAGCTGTCAATGACATGTCGCATGTTGGTATTATTATTGTTAATCAGACACACAACACCCTGTACCTCCCTGACAGGGCTAATCTCTGTCAACATGTGATGAACAACAACAACCAAGAAAAAAATAGGAGACCTGCAGGGAAAATTGTTCTGACAGCCTTGAGTTTGTTTTTTTTTGTTTGTTTTTTTTACTTCAGCTTTTAAATCTTTAAAGGTGTCGAGGAACCTTCCTTATCAAACAGATTCAGATATGGTCTGAAATGGCATGAAACACTTGCAAAGTGGGACAGAACGAAGTAAGAGACCATATACCCTTGTGTAAAAACTGTTCTTCCCACTTCACAGCTCCCCTGAGAGACAAAAGTTACACAATTACAATTACAGAGGAGGCTTCTAAAGAGATAAAAAAGAAGCCCATGGAGATAGTCTCTTTCCCTACTCCAAAAAGGATGAGGAATAGGAGGACGAAGAGGAGTTTTTTTAAGTACTCACTTGGCGTGTGATGTATGATGCTGATTTTATCTGGGGAGAGAGAGAGAGAGAGAGGCAGCCGGTTAATTCATTCCAAAGTCTCTGATGTTCTAGCCATTCACTCCAAGGTGACTTTCAGTCCATCTCCCTTTCATACTCTCTCTGTATTACTGAGTTTGAGGAATCTGTCATCTGTCTCACGCCTGTTTTCCCCACTGATAAGCTTCTAATTTTGGACTTATTAATAATCTTGGAAACTTCATGCATAATGCCAGCTCTGTCTGTATGGGGGGTGGGTTATGTCTTTTGATGCACGTCCAATTAGTGTTCAAAAACGACATTTTAAAATACTTTTTGAGTTGATGTTGTTTTAGGAAAGGGAGAACATGACAGATCCCAGACAACTAAGTTCAATTAAAGTTACTGATTTTATTATTGGATTCTGCCAGTTATGATCCTCTCTTCTATGGCCAAAGTAGTTAAACTATATGATGTACATTGAGAAAACATAAAACCTGGTTTATATGTTAAAAAAACAAAAAACAACCAAAAAAAACAGTTTAATGGCCAGTCAGTAATCCATACATAGGCTTTGCCAACAGTGTTATAAAAAAGTGTGTAAGTAAATAAATAAATAAATAGATAGATAAAAAAATAAATATATAGACATATGTTAAGGACGTTTTGGTTTGCATAACATGACCACTATTCAGATGTTACATAAAGAGAGAAATCTTGTTGCATTCCTCAAAGTATAATCATAGAAGGTCATAGAATTAAAAAAACATAGAGGGCACACCACCACAAACTGTGACACAATGTAGTCATCTGGAGAGACTTCGGGAACAGATAAGCCATATGGACAATCTGAGTATGTGAATGCTATTCTTTCTCATTTGGTTTTATTAACTTATTGACATTTGCATGAAGGCCTGATGTCGTCACCTATTTGTAACAGTGAATGCCTTTGCATTAGCAACTGTGTACTGTAGAAATGCCACAGTTTTGTAGCTGACTATGGTCACATTACTCTCTCGTTCTTTCCCTTCTGTTAGCTTATTCTATGGCAATCAGTGGAGGAGAGAAGTATGCACACCTAGCTTATTAGCTCTATATCACTAACTAATGCATTTTCATTAGTTTCATTAGTAGAACTTTTTCTGCTGAACTCTATCATGTAGAGGTTTAAAGGAAACCAGACCATTACCGTAGACACCATCATCATCCTCTCTGTTGTTGATAATGCTTGCTCTCAGTTGACGTAGCTTCTCCTGAAAGACAGAGTCAGGGCATATATCATCAATGGAGATAGAATAACTTCAATAAATATGTTTTCAGGCTTCCTCATTGTACAGAAGGGGGAGGAATGGTCTTGAATTGCAACCTGACTCAATGTTCATTGACATGTCCCAAATTTCTCTGTCAAATACCTCACGGATCTCACAAACTCGCATCAGCAACTGACCACTTGTACCAAATGACGTGGGATCAGTTCACTAGTATGACTGTGTCCTCAACTTAAGCTAACATTAACCCACACTAAGCCTGAGCTAAATGTCACTGCTCTAACTACAGGACACATGGACAATGAGAAACCAATGAAAAGTGGAAACTTAATGTTGGTCAGATGTGTGAAACCTCTGTATGTGAGCTGATAAACAGCAGCATATGTTAATGTTGATCCTGCAGGTCAGAACCAGTCCTACACTGGTCTGAGGATAGAGCACTTATATCACACAGGAGGCAGCATTTATTCTACAGCACTGCTGTCAAAGTCACATTGTGGGTGTGTCTCTGTGTGTGACTGTGTCTGTGTGTGAGTGTGTGTGTGTGTGTGTGTGTGTGTGTGTGTGTGGGTGGGTGGGTGGCAGCAGGAGAGCTAATTGGAGGAGTAGCAGTCAGAGGTGAAACTGGTGGGCAGTGTTTCTTAGACCTCCTCTTCATGTCAGAATGAATTGTCTGCTCGGTAGGTGTATGTTAAAACTTTATAATAGAGTGTTATTCATTGTGTGTATGTGTGCTCTGAATCTATAATAATGCCAAATTAGAATCAGTTAAGCCAAGACAAATTCAAGAGGTAGACTGCTTCAGTCCTTCTATTGGTGAAGACAGAAAAGATGAAGACTGCAACGTGGCTTTTCTCACAGTACCTCTTCAGAAGGCAACACACATCACACAAAGCCTATGTCTCTTGCTTCCATTTTATAGATGAAGTTCCATTCTGATAATACATATTTTACAGTCGCCAGAATATCATTGTGTGTTTATACAACCTCAGTAACACAAAATCTATTACTGCAGAGACAGTGCTCAATAACCCAATAAGTTGGGCACCTGGACCTTCCTTTTACTGGGATAATGGATAACAGTAGTATACATTGCAGTGAGTGGACAGAGGGAGGTGTGTGTACCTGCTGGATGGCATCCAGGCCCCTCTGCACCCTCTGCCAGTCACTAAAACGTTCCAGTGCCTCGTCCATGGTCAGCGACCCTCTCTTCACCTTCTCCTGAAGCTCGATGAGCTCCTCCAGCCCCGGGGGCTGACTGGGCACAAACGTGTCATAGGTGGAGGAGATGCTGTCCCGCCCCCTTGCTGTTGCCACGGTGACCAACAAAGATGTGACAAACAGAGCATAGCTATGTTCTAAAGCCAGTGTAAGACTACTTGCTGTTTGGTGTTTCTGATATTTATCTAGTGTTTAGTGGATAGATCATAGCTTAATAGTGCTTTATAGGCTATTCAATGTTTTACACTATGATACATATGTTTTTCTATAATTAAAAAGTACATTATATACAATGTAGAAATACAACCTCAGATTTCTGGTTAGTAGTAAATATTATAGAAATGATGAACTGCACTTTTATTGTGCATTGATAAAAACCCCTTTCACAATTCTTTAACAGTGATTAATTAACAGTTAACGTGTTTTTAGAGGTCCTTTCACCCCTGAGCATTTGGGGCAAAATAGCGAGAGAGAATAAATGAATAAAAGACAGAAGAAGAAAGCTGACAGCAGGCAAGAGAGCCTAAAAAAAGGAAAGACATTGTATTGAAATGTGGACACTAGTTGAGGCATATCACATGTCAGATGTAAATCAGAGAGTGCATGAGTTCCTCTGTTGACTACCTGCCTCATCAGTGTCTGAGACAGCAGGAAGAGACCTCCAAAATGTCTTTTCAAAAAAAGGGATTGGATCCATACCTTGTTTGGTTGGGAGAGAGTAGAGTGTGTCTGTATCCCCCTGAGACATTTTCTTCTGGAAGACTGTGATGAGAAAACACACACACACACACACACACACAGAGTGAGAGAGAGAGAGAGAGAGAGAGAGAGAGAGAGAGAGAGCGAGAGAGCGAGAGACTGTATCACAGAATAATGAAACTGCCGTAACTTAACCAACTCTGTACTCCATTCAATCACAATCAATCTGGTGAGGCTCTTTTTCAGCCACACCACTAGATGGCACTACATAATCAACAATGCACAAATGTTGAGCAATGCAATGGATTTGCCACAAAAGTGAAAGAACTACGTTATAACAGCAACTGTCGGTCATGGATGTTCACTCATTGATTTAACTTAAAAATAGACGGAACGCGGGAGAGTCTCCCCTTTTGCACTCTTGTGAAGACAAAATGGACAGAGTTGTTGAGATGCAGAAATCAATGAGGTAAATAAATGAAATGGAGCTGAAGGATATCCTGGACGACTCTATTGATTAGGACAGAGTGCTGTAAATGATAGGCTGATTCCTTTTCGCTGAGCTTGGCACGGTATCCTTCGTTTCTCCGACGTTCAGCTGGGATCGGACTACCGCAAATAATAAGGCTATAAACACTCTCAGACAACACCGGCCTCATTACAAGCCATACAACGCTCCCAAAACTTTATTACGTTATATAATGGACAAACTATATCCGTGTCCACAAAAAGATATTCGTAGGATTTCAGTTTGGTGTGAAAATGTGAATGTATCTACCCACAGTTCAGAGCCTGCTCGTTATTTGAAGTACGACGTCATTCTCTCGAAGTTTCTCTCTTTTTTTTTTACGTATTTAATTTTTTTTCTTCTGCACGTACATTTAAAGGGTTTAGTGGCAGGTATTCAGCGTGATTTTTTTAAAGCAATTTAACAGTTTGCTAGTGCACACTCTCCACACAGAAAACTTCAACTGCTACAGCACTGTCTATACCAAAAAACCCTAGCTTCAAATACTAAGCCAGAATCGTGCTGTAGACCAGGGTCCCGGTTGAACACTTCTGACTCAGCCTTGGTGTGAGAGAAGGTCTCTGTTCATCTGTGGACCCCCCTCCCAATCTTATAGTGCCTGCTCACTGGAGAGTGGGCGTCGTAATCTGAGTGCTGAGTGATCCAAAGATCCCACTGCAAAAATGGATGGAAACTCGGCTACCTCCCCCCTCCACCCCCCGCCCCTCCTTTTTTCTGTCTATCCTGTTGTTTCATGTTGTGGGACGTGAAAGTGATGGAAAACACGTGTAATGGTGTGGTGCAGGGCCCACTTGGCCCCCTCGAACGACGTTGCTGATTGGTTTCAGATGCCGAGCGGTGGCCTGGCTTCTGTGTATGTGCATGTGCATGCGTGTGTGTATGTGTCTTGTGGTTGCTCCAGAACACTCTGAATGGGCTTCTCCGCTAGGCCCGTCGCCAGGGCCGTGAGACCCTGAGCTTTGGCTCTCCTGCAGTTTTGCGGTCGGGTCGGAATCCGCCGACTGGGAACTCTTTGGATCTACGGCAGTCTGGCTCCTGGGGTTTTGCTGTCTGTACACAACTGTGAATGTTTCTCAGAGATACTTGACACTAAGGTGATATAAACTAAGGTGAGGCCCAAGCCCTTCAAAGGCGGACAGCTGCAACTGCACACTAGTCAAAGCTCTTTGTGACGTACAGCAGTAAACAGTGTATCATAGTAGAGTCTCTGTCTCTGTCACGCATAGGCATGTACTTGTGTGTCTGTGTAGCCGAGGCAAGCAAAAAGAGAGAGAGAGAGAGAGAGAGGGAGAAAGCAGAGAAAGACACTTCAACTAATGTGTAAATACACAGGACCACCTCATTTAAAGCAACTAAATGATTAAAAATACGAAAAAGTACGCACTGAAACCCACAGCGAAAAAAACTCATGGTTTTTTTTTTGTTTTTTTTTACCACAGCCATAATACTAACCCATACCCCCAGTGCTTTCATTTTGGCCTATTCCCCATTCACCAGAGCAGAAAACTGACCCTGAACCAGTAGCACGACTCTCTTCCCAGCCCACCTCCTCTCCCCTGAGCCCTCAGACTGCTGAAGACTCAAATGGAGGTCCAGCAGAGGAGAGAGGGTGGAGGCCAGAGGAGATACTGACTCAAACCTTTTTCTTTTTTTTTCTTTCCTTTTGAAGCGTTACTGAGGAGAATCTGTGTGAAAGAGAAATTCTTGCGGAATGACATGACAAGTGTGGTCTGTCAGAACAATGTGTTACAGAAAAGACTGAGAGAAAACCCCGCCCCCCTGCCCACCAGGCCTTATACATTGTGGGTTCTCTGTGATCATTTTTTTTTATTACTCACACAGGTTCTGCTCTGTCTCACAACTTTATTTTAACAGAGGAGGGGGGGAAAAGAGAGGGGCTGGGGGTTGGGGGGTTTTAGGAGGTGGATTTAATTCAAATTGATGGCAAAATGTGATTACTTAAATGAAAATAATTTGTATTTCAGACCAAAATCACAGCTGAGACAAAATCTCTTCGACTCATTTACGAAAGACTGTTTCAGAAAAGGTGAAATGGTAGAGAGAAAAAAACCTGCAAAAATTGCAAAATTGCATTTCAGGTATATTAGCTTCAGAAGTTTCAGATTTCTAAATTCCTCACGTCAAACTGAGCCAAGTAAAACCGAGTGAAAATTACATGAGTTGGGTAACCAGGACGGATGCCCAACAGTCGTCTTCTTCTTAAAATGACTGCACAGTGTTTTTAAATACATATCTAGATTATGGGTTTACAATGATCCCGAAGGTGGGAAAAAAAAACGAGAGAAAGAAAGACTTGAAAAGAATAGACTTGTCATAAACCTAGCAGAAGAAACAGAACTGAGCTGGTGTCTGTAGAGATGAAACTCAAACATCCATAAAGAGAATGGTGGAACTCTGTCACGAAACTTATATTTAAGATATTTATCAAAGCAAGAATCAAAGTGGCACGAACGACAATGTTAAAAAAAAAAAAAAGAACTTCTGAAAGAAACCTAAGGGAACAACTACTGTTAGAAAAGATTTTAAAAGAAGAGAAAGTAGAGGGTTACAGAGATGGAATTGAGAGATGATAGAATTGCCTTCAAGAAGCATTTTCTTTTCCAAATGAATAGATTGATTTTCAGCTATCGCCCATGTTTTTTCACCCCTCATCCAGAGATGACGGTGGCCCAGCCTCAGAGCAGACCGAGAGAAAAGAAAGTTTTCATTTTGAAGCAGTGGAAATATGACTGTTCATTTTTACACGTCCTTCATCTTATTTACGCTGCAAATAATAAACACTGCTGTCACTGCCATTTCCAGAGAAGACTGAAAGTATAAACAGATAGATAAATAAATAGATTTTAAAAAATCAAACAAACAAGTTATGTTTGGACATAAGGGCTCCTAAAATAGTGGCTCGTGTTTACTTTTGCATTATTAATATGCAAAGAGTTGGTTTAACACACGGACAACCGTGGTAATGCAAGCTAGCCATCACCTTCATCATGCCAAAACCTCATCTGGATGCCCGGTGAACAGAACAGAGCGCCTTGTTTGTCATCCCAGTCAACCCAGACCATCCAGCAGCTCCTACCCACAGGCACACAATGAATCATCCAGACACAGGGCACAATACATGCCTGCCTCAAAGACCTGTTTTACCTCCAGACAAAGGAAGGTCTTTTCAGTATGGAAGTAGGGTTGAAGAAAAGAATAAAGTCTTGGTACTAAGTGAGAGTGAAAGAAGGACAAGCTAAAGAAACCCAGTATAATGTTCTGCTCTATTAATGGCAGCCTTAATAATATCGGTGGTAGTAGTTAGAAATGTTTTTTTTCCTCCCAGAACGGGTAGGTGTGGAAGTCTTGGGACCAGTAGTTATAATCTTGGTAGCAACAATATTAATGTTTTTCACTGTAAGAGTATGCTGTTCGTATTGCGGTATTCAGCACTTCTGTTGGATAATGACATTTGTGAGTTGTAGTTTGAGTTAAGTGTGGAGAGTAATCAAATGTAATTCAGCTATGGTCTCATTGAAAATTCCATTATTTCTCTATGACTTTCATACAACTTCTGAGAGTTTTCAAAACCATTATATCAGTGTAATAACCAATAACATGCACCGTACCTGTAAGGAGAATAGGACTTTGTAACTTCTCTCATCGATTTAAATGGAAAATTTTGTATTTCTTACCATACCAACGCTCAACCAGAGATGGTCACTTTTACATTGATGAATCAAGTATGAAATGTACTCGTAACTGGTTATTTGTGATCTTCAGTGACGTCATAAATAAAATGAATATATACCTTGTGTTTCCCTAAACAGAGCTCGTATTTTAAAATTTCCATGACGTTCCTGAAATTCCCTGATGCTCAGAAAACCTTGAGAAGCATTCCCTGTGTAACTCACTGCTGCTCCTGCTTTCCAGTGAATGACTGCAAGAGTGTTTGGATGCCATGTGCACTTCACAAAATCTAGCTGTCTCACACACACAAAAAAAGATGCTACTAAATTTGACAGCATAGAACATATTAGAGACAAGGATTGCCTATTTGTCATTGAGGAAATAAAAAGATGTATATATATATATATGATTTACAAAGCTCAGATCATATAAATCACTTATCTTTTTCAATTATTAACACTACAGAAACTGAACATTTAAGAGGTCTGGGCTAGTGATGAATAGTGCACATTTGGAGCTCCCTCTGAAAACTGCTCACAAAAAAGGGAAAAGAAAAAAATACTGTATGATTTCATTAAGTATTTATAGTTCCCTGACTGAACAGAAAGAGGATGAGTTTCTGACATTGTTTTGATGGTAGGTATTACCCCGTGAGGCGCTGGCAGGAAAAGTTTTTCTTTTTTACTGTGAAATGGTGTCTGCCTGCTTCAAACACCTAATAAATGGTTTTTCATTGTTAAATTGTATAGTTTTTGTATGTGCTCTGCTATGAAATTTTAAATGAAAAGGAATAAATGGACTGGGCCGCTAATTCCAATGCAAAGAATAGTAACTAAAGGACCAGTGTCCATTGGTTTATTTCATTGGTCAGTCACCGGAGGCTGAAACGTGACTGGATGAGACTCTCCTCAGGTCAGGCCCACGAAGGAGCTTCAGCTTAAACAGCCACCTGGAGCAAGCCGTTCAAACACGGTCTCTGACAAGAGTCGGTGGGTGAACGAACAGCCTCTGGTTGAAGTCACCCGAGGAGCAGGCCTCCTCGGCTGTGTATGGGGAAGCGACCTGATTGGCCAGATCTGTTGACTGGAGGAGGTGTATAAAAGAATTGTTGCTGACTTGAATAGGCTGATGAGTGCACTGCCTTGAGCACCCTACTCAGTTGATGACACGTCCCTTCACAGAGAGCTTCATCTGGGTCAGTAAGCGCGGTCTTACCTCGAGCGATGACCGGCGTGCTGTCCTCTTTCGTGGGGAGGGTCTCTGGCCGAGGGGCTGGGGCGGGCGGCCGATTGGCGATTACGACCGGATTGTTGGCGGTCAGGATGGTGTCGTACTCTTCGTCGTTTATGCCCAGAGGGGCGTAGGGATCCTCCTCATCCTCATCTTCATCCTCTTCCTTGTCTCCTCCCCCGCTCTGTTCCTCTGCCCGGCCGTCAGCTTCCTTGACACGACCAGCAGGAGCTGTCGAACGTACACACATCTCACACACATATGCAGTGGAACCAGCCGACCAGAATGTAATGCATAGAGCACAGCGGGTGGAAGGAGGAAAGCCTTACTTCATACTAGCTGTCACATGTGTTTATACGCACTCACTGAATTAGCCGTCACATGTGTTTATACGCACTCACTGAATTAGCCGTCACATGTGTTTATACGCACTCACTGAATTAGCCGTCACATGTGTTTATACGCACTCACTGAATTCCAGTGCCCATTGTGACATTATAGCTGATATTATGATGACAGCATACCTGACATTAACAGTCCTGAGACTGATAACAATCAGTTATAACCCTGTACAAGGTATAATTATTATGTCATAGTAAATCTTGTGTGATTTTGTGGCACTTTGAGTCTGTTGTGCTGCACTACTACAATTACTTTTACGATTACTACTGCTGTAAGTGCTACGACTGATAATATTAACAGTGATAAGAAGAAAATGTTGAAGAGACTGACGCTGATGATGATGATGATGATGATGATGATGCACTGTAGCTATGAACTTTAAGTCAAAATGACTCCACATATTCAGAACATGTGTAACTATCAGTGTAACATAAGAATGGAGCCCAGTAATACAATGAAACTTATCAGACATCAATAAAACAGTAGACTGTATGAATCCCAGCATCAGTGTTGGTGAATCAGTGCTGACCAGCAACAATGTAGAATCTAATATTCTGACCAAATCTATCTATTTTTGCTCTTTTTGATGAAATCTATAAGTACTATTTGAAGTATTTCAATGATCACCGCCTCTCTGTACGAGTCACCTCTCGCACATTCCACAACAAAACAACAATCAAAAATGAACATAAACAGTACGTAAATATGGAAAATTAATCAAGGATACCGTATCACAGTGCTTACTTTGACACTGCATCTCGCTAAGCCTGTCTCTGTTACATAGCCACATTAACAACACCACAACAGCCTGTGGAGTCACAACAAAACATTTCAACAATGGAACACTGAAACTCTGTTCTCCTCTGCACTCTTATTACAAAAATGAACCTTTTCTCAGCAGTCTGGAACAATGACTGAGTGAAATTATTTTGTTGATTTGCAGATTTTATTTATTATTTGAACCAGAGCGTGTGTGTGTGTGTGTGTGTGTCTGTGTCTGTGTGTGTGTGTGTGTGTGTGTGTGTGTGTATGTATGTGTCTGTCTGTGTGTGTGTGTGTGTGTGTGTGTGTGTGTGTGTCTGTGTGTGTGTGTGTGTGTGTATGTGTGTGTGTGTGTGTGTATGTGTGTGTGTGTGTATGTGTGTGTGTGTGTGTGTGTGTGTGTATGTCTGTGTGTGTGTGCGTGTGTGTGTGCGTGTGTGTGTGTGTGTGTGTGTGTGTGTGCGTGTATGTCTGTGTGCGTGTGCGTGTGTGTGTGTGTGTGTGTATGTGTGTGTGTGTGTGTGTATGTGTCTGTGTGTGTGTGTGTGTGTGTGTGTGTGTATGTCTGTGTGTGTGTGTGCGTGTGTGTGTGCGTGTGTGTGTGTGTGTGTGTGTGTGTGTGTGCGTGCGTGTGTGTATGTCTGTGTGTGTGTGTGCGTGTATGTCTGTGTGTGTGTGTGCGTGTGTGTGTGTGTGTGTCTGTGTGTGTCTGTGTGTGTGTGTGTATGTGTCTGTGTGTGTGTGTGTGTGTGTGTATGTGTGTGTGTGTGTGTGTGTGTGCGTGTATGTGTGTGCGTGTATGTCTGTGTGTATGTGTCTGTGTGTGTGTGTGTGTGTCTGTGTGTGTGTGTGCGTGTGTGTGTGTGTGTGTGTATGTGTCTGTGTGTGTGTGTGTGTGTGTGTCTGTGCGCGTGTGTGCGCGCGTGCGCGCGTGTGTGTGTGTGTGTATGTCTGTGTGTGTGTGTGTGCGTGTGTGTGTATGTGTGTGTATGTGTGTGTATGTGTGTGTGTGTGTGTGTGTGCGCGTGTGTGTATGTCTGTGTGTGTGTGTGTGTGTGCGCGTGCGTGCGCGTGTGCGTGTGCGTGCGCGTGCGTGCGCGTGCGTGCGCGCGTGTGCGTGTGTGTGTGTGTCTGTGTGTGTGTGTGTGTGTGTGTTGAATTGCTATTGAAACACTCACGTGTCGTCCCCATCATCTCATACACGCTCGTTTCGTCGTCTCTCTTTGCTCTACTGTTCATCACCTGCGGGCACATGCGACCACACACACACAGACACACACACACACACACACAAATGTACACACACGAAACGTACACACACACACACACACACAAAGAGAGAGAAACAAAATGACATTAAAATATTGGCCTAAGAAGTGTCCTACAGAGTCTAACTGAGTCAATACAGTGTCAACTATACCTTCTTTAGTAGAGTTACTTTGTTACTGACCATTAAACTATAATATATAACCCACTCACACTGACACAGCTCCAGGGCAGTGTGTGCTTCATTTTCAGGTTGTCTTTTTTTCATTTAGTTTAGGTGATGTCCCTCTAAGCTTATAAGTATTCAGCAAGACAAGGCCGACCCTGTGAACATGCTGTAGATCTTTCCAGAAGATGACGGATGCGAGTTGATGGATGGATAATGATACGATTTGGGACTTGGGAGGGATCTGACTAATTTTTTGATCACAGATCGGAAATCCCGAGTCTTCCAACATATAATTTAGATGGTAGTTCCCGACCAAAAAGCTGCCTTTAGACACAGTCTGTGCTTTGACTGTTTCCATGGTTACCCAAGGAGGGATATTTGAAATGGGAAAGCTTTTCTCATGAATTACTTCTCTCGTTTGATGAGCAGTGCTGTATTTGCTAACCTTACAGATTTGATGTGTGTACTGAAAAAATATGAATGGTTCATAAGCAAAGCCAGTCATCTCAGTGGAAACTCCTGCTCAAGGCAGTACACACTAAATTATATGTTGTATACACGCAACGCATGTGGACGTGAACAGTAAAGCAGTTGTCTCCTCCAAACGTTCAAGCTTGTGGATTTATGTTTGTTTGTGTGCGAGTATCTGTGTTCACCAAGTGTAAGTTCCATTTCACAAGACCTCAGTACACTCTTACAGGCCCTCTGTGTGTGTGTGTGTGTGTGTGTGTGTGAGAGAGAGAGAGAGAGAGAACATAATCAGGATATATCCATATATGGCCTTTAATTTAACTCATTTGTCATATTTGAATCCTACAACTCAGTCCTGCTCAAGACATAACAATATCATGAACCACTGCATTATCAACCTATCATATCTGCTCAAACCATCCTTCTCTGCATTGTATATGACCATAATACCAGTAATACCAGTAATTATGGTCATATGGAAAGTGTGGAATACATGTTCAAAGAAACTTCATCACTGCATAAAAAAACTCAGTAAACTAAACAATGCCATGTGTGTGACGCCAGTGAAAAAAGTAAAAAATGACAGAATGAATATTTCATAGCTACTGAACATATATCTAATATGGACGAAGGAGTCTGCGTATAAGGACAGAAGTCTGTTGACTGAAGCAAGCAGGCCTGGCAGAAAATGATCATGTCTGGGATTTGATTTGAATATGGCATTTTTACTGAGGAGAGTAGATCAGTTCGGACTCTGTTTATTTGGCATTAAAAGTCTACAGACAGGAATGCTTAATAAGAATCATTAATATTTCTTGACTTAGCTTTCTGTCGGGGCACTAAGGCCAGTCAATTTGTACAGTCGTCTAAATGTCATGCTATGCTAATCCAGTGGCTTTCGCCTCGCTAGTAATGACATTATTTAGGACACACATGCTTCCAATTTTATGTTTGTTTGTTTTTTTTCATTATTTCATTTTGCAAAGCTATCCTCAGCATGGAGTTACTCATCTAACGAATTTTTTTCATCTAACTTCCGACAGCAGCACTTTTCATGTTTCATCTCTTGAGCCCCGTTCCGGTTCTACGTGTTTCCACGCATTAGTGAAAGGGAGGGGAAGACAAGGGCCTTAAGCTTTGAGTAGGTGGTACCATATTCCACTCCGTCCGCTTTACAATCTCAGCCTTTTGATTGGATGAAGGACATGCTCTGGAATCTATTGAAAAAAGTGCCCATTTAAATTTTTTTTTTCTGGGAAATAGTGGAGAGGCTAGGGGAGGACAAACCTCGCCTTGTCCTTGGTTTTTTTCATAGGGATTTGTTGACTGTAGAGTACCATTAGACTGCACTGAGGTTTCAGAGAAAAGGTACAGAGGTTAGAAAAGGATAAACTTAACCTTGTCTTAGCTTTTCTCTACAGAACTTTTCAGACCTCTCTGGCCATATCATTTTAGTGCTCTATTGTTCAGTAAAAAGTCGTAATCAACGAACCAGCAGATGCACATTCCTTACCAGTATTGGAGTGGAGACGACTTATACTAGAGCAAAAAACTGTTACATGAAGTGTGAAGAGAACTTGATGAACATGAGGCATTCATATACTGAACAAATATACAGTTTCAGCAGCAACCCAAACATAACATCTGAGACAATATTGACATTTTTCAGGCAAATAAAATACACTGTTCACAATGAAATGAGAGGGGGGGGGGGGGGGGGGGGCGGGGGAGAAAAGGAAAAAGTGAGGGACTTCAATTTAGCGTCTTGCGACCATGTACTGTTTCCTTAGCAACACCGTCATTCACTTTGTAATAATAGCTCCGTACTTTTCTTTTTTCCACTTCAAAACTGATAATGTACATTATGCATTCTTTGCTATGAATATATTCATTAGACTAAAAAAGCAAGCATTTATGGATAGACAAGACAAGCTAATTATACATCCCATTTTCTCTGGTGGGGGTGGGGGGTATTTTTTGAAAATAACTCTTTGATGTTGGACATAGGCGTAACATTAGGTTTCAACAAATGGTCTCTTGTTGAGATGAATAATTTAAATATTTCTCCATTCACACATGCACGCACACACACACACACACACACACACACACACACACACACACACACACACACACTCACAGGCATCTCCTAACTGACAGGGATGTTAATTGCAGGGGGAGTGGTTGTGGAGGGGGGAGGGAATGAACAGAACTGAAAAGAAGCGGGTGATTCGTCACGAATATACCTGTTGGTTAAATCATTTTGTTATATAATGATGGTTTTAGAATGTATAATTTTTTCCCTCTCTTTTTCATTTTCAAATGAATTAGATAAATGAAATCACTGAGGCAATGTATGTGTGATAGACAAATACTGTTTTGTTTTGTTTTTCATTTTGTTTACACCCTGTTTGCCTTGACATTTCAGATCAACAAGAAAAATTGAGAACTGATTCCTCTTTCACTGATGCAGTGATTCAGAGAATCTTATCTTAAAATTTAAAATGCAAGCTCGGCACTGTAAGTGACCTCTGTCAACACAGTCAGTCCTATCAGTGGTGTGTGGTCTCAGTGGCCAGTTTATTAAGGACACCTGTACAATACCCTCTACCACAATGTGACTTCCTCCAAACTGCACAGGTTTCACAAAATGTGAGAACCATTCCAGAGGGATGTTAGTCCAGGGTGAGTGAAATGGGCTTACATATTTTCTGCAGATGGGCTGTGCTCTGATGGGTTAAGGTCTGAGGTCTACACAGGACACTCCAGTAAAGTAAAGCAAACTGGAACCATCTTGAGACCAGTCACACCTTGCAGTGCGGCCCGTGAACTTGCTATATCATGACATATGTGATGGAGGGGTACGCTGTGGTCATGAAGGGATGGTCCTATTCAAGGCCAAGGGGCAGATACGTTCAGACCACCTGTGCTGAGGCTCTGAAGGCTCACGTTCAGGATCGACCTCTTTCATTTAACGGACTCTTCTCGTCCACGGGACTGAAAAGCCCAAGCAGGATGGTCTTGTCTGAGGTTTAGGAGCTGACGCACATGGCACTGCTGTTCGCACCAAGCTCAAAGACGCTTAAGTCATCAGTTCTGTCCGGTCATAACACTCAGTGAAACAGTGACTGGTCCCTGTTTCAATGCCCTGTGGACATGCTTTATCCACTCGTCCTCCACTTTATCAGAAACACCTGCCACAGTCTCACTGGCCACTTTATGAGCTATACCTACCCCATAGCTACACTATATAGATGTACAACATGTAGCTACACTATATAGGTGCACAACTACAATCTGTAGCCCATCTGTTGCCATGCACTATTTGGCAACCACCCTCTACCCCCTTCATCAGTAGCAAGTTTCCGATCACTGGACCCGTGTTGGCTGGATATTTCTTGAGTGTTAGGCCATTCTCAACACAGTGACACTGACATGGTAGTGACATGGTAGTGGGTGTCACTGCTGGGTAGAAAGTGGAGACTGATCACTGATGAAGGGCTAGAGGATGGATAACACACACCATGCATGGTAACAGATGGGCCATAGTCTTTAACTGTGGGTAGATGTTTCTAGTAAAGTGGCCAGTAAGTGTACATCACGTGTCTGTACATGACTCAGTGTCTGTAAGAAGGATCTACTTTCCTGAATGAGAGGGCATACCTAATAAACTGGCCATTGAGCGTCTACCATAAAATTGTGGCCTACATAACTTCAATACACCGTGTCTCTCAGCTGAATTCTCTGTATAAATCAGAACACACTAATTCAGCATGACTGCCAACCAAAAAGCATGTTAAATTTCGCACAAAAGTAATTAACATCCAATCATTTTGTTTCTGCATGCTTACTGGGTCCCTTGGCAAAAATATACTCTCTTTGATGGAAAGTCCAGTGTAAACGCACAGTGCTGGATACATCCAAATGAAACATGCTCCAGCTTTTGGAATTGGAAGCTGTATTACACACCTCCTCAGGCTGGTAATAAAACGTGTGTGAGTGAGACGTGAATCCAGAGTGCGATGTTGTAGATTTACTCAGCCAGTGAAGGTCCTCTCATAAGGAGACTTCATAAAAGCTGAAGGTATCATATTTACTTTGACTTGCTATTTATGCCTCTTAATAAAGAAGACCCGCCAGTGCTCACATGCAAATGGCCAGGCTGGCGGGTGGGCAGGGGAGGGGGATGTGGTTCGTTGTGGAGAAAGGCTGTTAGAAAGGCCAATGCTTTATGAAAGATCAAATTAAGTGGAACAAATGTTCTTTCCAACACACTGCTTCTCTCTCTCTCTCTCTCCCTCTCTCTCTACACTATGGCTATGATTCTTTGGACTTGAATGTGGATATGGCAGATGTATGCATATAAACATATTATCTTTAATGGTATGACTGGGATGCACACGCACACACACACACACACACACATACACACACGTACATACACACACGTACAGTATTTGTATCTGTATTTGTTGAAGCAGCAAAATTCTTTGCATTTGTATTTGTATTCGAATAAAAGTGGAAATAGCCGTAACAATCCTGTTTTTGGTTTTATAACATTTCTTCCGAACAGTAAAGTGTTAATATAAGTGTTCTTCAATAAACTAGCATAATAATTACGAACACTTAAATGTAATATTGGTTTATGGTTTTCATAAACCCAGCAATAAACATGTATAACCATAAACATCATTGAAAGGAAAATCATTTTAAAACTAACATTCAGTTCCTAATCCACACTCAAGCCAATAAACTAAACTCTAAACTAATAAATGCCTATATGAACATTGTGAACCCCACCACCACCCACCCTAATTGGAAGACGCATCTGTGACACACCGACTGACTGAGCAGTGAACACAGCGTGTAGGTGAAGTAGCTAAGAACTACACTGTCAGAGCTAACATAGGCTAATTTCTTACGTGGGGCATCTTCTAAAGTTATACTTTAGTACAGGTTTTACAAATAACGAAATACTTAATCTTTTGGCACATCAGCACCACATTATCATAAATATCAGGACTTTGAAAAGATTGTGCAAGAAACTGTGTCTATTCTGAAGAAAGAACCACAAGGACTTGGACGAAACTGCCACGAGAATAAAGTCGTAATGTTAGGCTACGTGTTATTTTAGTGTGGAAATATCAGAAGCGCAGGCTACCATCTGCGTCAAAGTAAGGAATGTGGAACATCTCGTGAAGGTAGCTCTTCTGATCCTCTTCTGAAATTATGGCTTTATTCTCTTAATGTTACGACTTTATTCTCTTAATGTTACGACTTTATTCTCTTAATGTTACGACCTTATTCTCGAAATCTCAGAATTTTTTTCCCCCAGTGTTGCCCTAATGAGGAACACCAGCTATTTTACATGTTTTTTTCTCCCGAAAACAAATAATTTTTTAAATATTTGTACGAAATAAATATTCGTAAAAACCCACTATTTGTGCTTTGCCAAATACTGTATTTGGATTCGGCTTCACCTCTAATATATTTATATGTTTGCTTGTTTGCTTGTTTGTTTATTCGTTTAATGTATTCATTAAAAAAAATCTGGGTGACCTATTTTGATTTTGTCAGAGGGTCTGAGTTAGTACTGCCCCTCACAGATCACATTCATGCCATTAGCAAAGTCAAGCCACAGTGACAGTGTCTCAGGCATGGGCTGATTTGCTTATCACGCGGAAACAGAAGGAGTGAGTATTAGGCCACACTGATGGAGAATGAGAGCCGGTGCCATTCAAATCAGAAACAAATCATCCAGTCTGACAACCCGCTTGTGCATGGCTCAGGAAAAGAGAAACAAAAACTGTAGAGATCATATGCCTCAGACTGAATCAAACACCAAACTTGTAAAATACTAACAAATAACAATTATAATTGAATGACTGACCTAAAACACGAAATGTCCACTCAAACACAACTGTGTTGAATTTCATTCAGCGCCCGGTATTCGTACATTTGTGTTCATTTGTCATGCTTTGTGCACAGACAGGATACACTGGCTGATCAGCTACAGTGAAGAACCTGCTCTATGACAGATTTACGTCAGTGTTGCATTATTTTCAAATTGAACTTCCATCTTTTCTTCCGTGATTGTCAGATTCAGTGGAGTGTTGTTTCATAAACACATTGGTGATTTGTAAACGGTGGGCTGAAAATTGAGGACAAAACCTACAGGAGAAGGAGACAGTGGTGGGCCTGACATAAAAGTGAGCTGCTTCAGACTGTTGTTGAATTGGAGCTGTAGTAGGATATGCCCTGTGAGAACTGACTGGGAGTCACCTTCTAATTCTTCAAAAGAGCAACTAATCAATAAAATCACTAACCAATTTCGCTCCCTCTCTCTTGACTCAGCTAAATCACTGAGTGCACATTGACGTATTGGCATCACAGAAATCCATTTAGTAGACAGCATTCTGTCCCAAATGTTAAATACTTTTAGTTAAATGCATCATTCAATCAGAGACTAAACAGAAAGAAGGCTCTATAAAAGAAGAACTGCCCAGTCCCTGAGCGCCGGGAAATTTCTCTCTGTAATGTGACTCTTGTGCTGTGTGTACAGATAATATCTGCATGCACAGATAGTTGATGTTGATTAAAGCAGAAAGCAGAAACCTTCAATACATGCATTAAAAATTCAAAATGTTTCACTGTTGTGACATACTTTATGAAATCCGCAACCAACATTCAATACATCTTTTTATCCTCTTGCTAATCACAATGACGAAAGACAACGCTGGACAATATTAAAGAGACAGTGCACTGACTCAAGAATTGCTGGTTAAAGTGTAAAAGAACAGAAAACAAAAAAAAACAGTTTTGCAGAGCTGAAAGCATAGCTAATTTCTTTGATAGGTTAGCTGAACTGATGCTGACACACTGGGGAGCTGTTGACATGGGAACTCCACAGTACGAGAGAGTTTGGGGAGGCCCATTCTCTGAACGGCTCTGACAACCACTTCAAAATCTGACAAAGAAACATCAAGTGCAAGAGGAGGGGACATTGCCTGGAGTTTGTACACCTGCCATCTGCTCTCCTTCTCTCCCTGTGCTCTCATCACAGGAAAATACAGACCCCAAGGATAAACAGGGACTTCAGATATATTCAGTTCAGTTGTGTACAGGGGTTCTATGTGATATCAATATATTTTTTTTCCAAAATATTATTGGTTCTATGGGTAATGGTTATAACATCCAAATGGTTCATTTGATTTACTCATGTTGTAGAGACCATTAAATCAGGAAAACGTAAATGTATGCAGCCACCGAGTATGATTTATGTTTATTTCAGCCTTGACAGAAATTAACTATGCAATTCCATAAGGGGCTCAATAACACACCTAATAATTTCATGCGGAGTAAAACTGACTTTGGCTAATGTCAGATTTATTACTTCTGCACACTTTTCTCTTATTCAGGTAAGTTAGGTATTAACCTTTTGAGAGACTACCAATGAAAACAGTTAATAGTCCTAATCTATCACCTGTTAGCATCTAATGGAAGGGAGTGAGGCCAAATACTCCCATGACAACAGAACCCCCATGTTCTACAACAACACTCCAGTCTGAAGTCTTCAGTCCCGAAAGACACAAACAGCTCAGTGTTCTCAAAAGAGGAGACCATCTGAGGTGACTGCACAAACTGTGCACGAAATACACATCTACACTGGCAAAAAAAAAAGAGAAAAGAAAAGAAAAAAGAAAAGAGGGATGTTTCATACAGACATGTAGACAAATATTGAATTATCAAATATGATATAAAGAGTTCTGAAAAGAGAGAGGGAGAAGCAGTTGCAGAATTCAGAGACCCGGTTAAAGGGTTCAGATCAGTATACCAAACTTCTGCCTGGAGGAGAATATGTAAACTGGGTTCTAAAGTGAAGGCCTTGTGAGGGAAGAATGGACACCTCCTGGACTGTTATGACCAGTGGAGCTTGAGCCCCCTGGCTTCTCTTTTGTGTTCAGACCATAAGTACTCCAACGCGACAATACAGTCAGTCTTCAATACCACCATCAATACAACGCCAAGGCAACTTGGTTAGATAACAGGTGAATTCACAATAAGATTCACCTCAGCAAGGGGTAGGAAAGGCACTGCAAATGCTTCTTTTATATACTCTTCTCTCTGGAGAGAGCCCATCAGGAGAGTGAACGTGTGTGTGTGTGTGTGTGCGTGTGTGTGTGTTTGCGTGTGTGGGAGTGAATAAGTACATTTATCTCCTACAGCATAGCTATATCACATTTGGCAGTGAATGGCTTTGCCGCTTTAAGTGTCATATATTAGATAATACAGTGGTATCTGGAAGGAACTGGTGTTTTGTAGAAAACTGATATGAATATAAAAAATACGTGAGTTTTAACATTTCTGAATGGGGGGTGTTATTGTTCCTCCATATGCATGACATTATCAAAACATAATAAAAAAAACAAACACAAATTTTAAACATATGCTCAGTATGTTCAAAGCACAATGATGATGCTATGAAAGGTCTGGATGCATCCTTGCAGTAAAGGTACGGTCAAATTAGGTATCTCAGAAAAACATACAGGCGATTCAGCCAAAACACAGTTCTTCTACTGACTCTTAGGATACAAATATCATTATCCTAAATTTCAATTTTCACTGAACAAATCAAACACACAAAAAAGCACCTGAGAACTGCAAAAACACAAGAACTGCAAAAACACAAGCACTAAACAGCTTCAGTTTACCACTCAATCAACACATGGCCATGGCCAAGATGATGATGATGATGATGACGATGATTATTGTTATTATTATTATTTTAGCCATGCAGTTTGGCTGTACCATAGTCACCAGATCAGAGGTCTGTGAGACCCCAGAAGCTGTTATGGAACATTAACGAGGGGGAAATTAGGAATGGTTCTTGAGTGCATCACATGACTCCCCAGTAATGCCGTACAGTTCAAGAGGACCGCATGTGATGAATTCTCATTCCCATCTGCGAAGCATACACGGTTTCATTAGATGACTAAAGGGGAGCTGGGGGGGTTGTTGCATGAGAAGTAATCATTTCTCTTTGACGTTATTGGCACATGCCTTTAGCGGTGGGTTCACAACCCGTGTCTCATCGGAAACATTTCGGCTCAGCTTTTACATAATTAACATTTATTGATACCATCATAAAACATTCAGCACAATCCCTGGACTGTTATTCTGTTAATTATTAATGATCAGTCAAACTGTTCATATGTTCCGTAAGTTTTTCATCAGTTTTTCGGTAGAAGCTCTTTAATTATTCACACCCAAGCTAAGTTACGTTGGGCACTGGTACTCCAGAGGTGACGTTCCTCACTACAGGGACCCCAGCTTTCGTAGCATGAAATGAGGTCTGAGGATTAAACCTTTGAAATTCAACTCTCGATGATATTAGACAAAATCTTTAAGGAAACACCTATGCTATCGAATGAGATGCGATTTAATACAAAAAGAGTCTTCCGACAACGTTTGTTTTTGAAGTGTAGCAGACACGATCATCAGCTGATTCAGGTTATGCTTTAGACCTTCAATTACTAATCAGTATTGTTATTAAAACTATCAGTGAGGGAGATCCATGAATCAGGTTAGATCTTCTCTATTTTCCTCCCCTGTTGCCATGGTGACTGGACTCCTTTTGGGAGGGGGGGGGGCAACTCTTAACTCATTAGAAATAAAGATGAAGAGCACCTTTGGGAAGGACCCAGTGGAGCCCGTGTGAGGGAGCCCATTTCATCCCCCTGCCTGCTATCAGCATGGGCTGAAATCCATCCATCTTCAGCCTATCGACAGTGTCTCCAGCACAGACCCCACAGTGGTGATTAATCAGATGTGTCTCAGTTAGGCAGTGTTTTGGAAGGGCAGGGAGGAGAGAGAAGGGGGCAGGTAACTTGACATATTTGTCTGACAATGATCGAGACAACGTGCTAACTAGCCCCCCGCCCCCCCCCCAACCCTTTTCAACACACACTTACCCCCTCTCACCACATACACATGCGCACACAAACCTATGGAAATACAGGTTGAGATTGAACACTGTTTGGTTTCCCAATGGGCTCAAGATAATAAAACCTCAAGATAATAAAACTTTAAAAGGCTGTTCATACCTTGTTGCAGAAAACAAAACTGACAATTAAAAGCAGAGCCTCCTGTTCTATAACATTTCTTTGGCTGAATAATTTATGCGCCAGTGTGTCTTCATTAGTTGTGGCACAGCTGTAAGTGGACCTGAGACAGGCTTTTGCTTTCTTTCTCCAAAACAGGAGTGCACACATTACACACGAGCTCAGTTTTGAACACAAAGATGGCCAATCGGTCGAATGGTATTCAGCATTCGGCCGTGATGTTACATGAAACACCGAACCAGGGCTTTTTACTCATGTTATAACATTAACTATTTAGGAAACTGAATAATGTTGATAACTTCAGGGGCTATCTTAATTTCATTCAAAGTGTGTGACTGATAATAGGAGCAGGCAGTGTGAAACTGGATTCGAATTCCCTACAGTATGAAAAAGACAAGTAAATGCCTTGATAGGTGGTGTAGACAGATTGTGCGTGTGTGAGTGTGTGTATATGTGTGTGTGTATGTGTGTGTGTGTGTGTGTGTGTGTGAGAGGGAAACAGAGAGAGAGCGCAATTACTTCTCTCTGGAATTGCTCACGATTAAGGTTGTAGCTGAGGGGAAAAAAGAGTGTTTTGTGGCCAAGGTGTTGACCTGTAAGAGGTTCTCATCAAAGAGTTCATAAAGGAGAGACAAGCACAGAGTTCTGGCACTGCTTGAATTCATAGCCTCTCTCTCTCTCTCTCTCTCTCTCTGTCTCAGAGGAGCAGGGTTAAACTCCAGTGGGACCTGTAGGACCCAAAGGCCTCTCTCTGTACCTATCATACAGCAGAGCTAGCTACCGAGTAATAGATGTTTACTACACTAAGGAAATGCTCCCCTTAGAACTACTATTACTCCCTCATCAGCTCAAAGTACGTGAAGAATGCATTCTGGCAAACAGGCTGCTCTTACTGGGAACCAACCACTTTAATTAATTCAGTGTTCAATGTAGTGAATGTTGTCGTTTTAACTTACCACCCCTCACCACACACACACACACACACACACACACACACACACACACACATACAAAAGGCTTGGCTGCAAGTTTAATTTGACAATTGTTAGCTAGGGTATAAGTGCCATTTGTAAAACAGAAATACTAGTATGTTTTAAGACATGTTTGAGAGACTGTGAGGCAAGACAGCTTGCTTCACATCACTCCAAGACAATTCTGTCCTCCCAAGTGCACAGTACACCACACAACCATCACAGTTCTTCTGAATCAATACAGTTCATTGCTCACCACCTTGGACACCATCACCTCAGGTGGCTTAAACGCGGTTTCTTCCGTTAATGATGTGCCAGATCAGTTCATGAAAGGGGTAACAATGCCCTGTTTTTAATTTGTTTCAACAGCAAACTGGTGAGCTCAGCAAATCTCTTCACAGAAAAAGAAGAAACCATCTCTGGACAGGGGAGCTGTTACTGCTGACCGTGTCAGATGTTCTAGCAAAGCCAAAAGAAAAAACATAACAGCTTTACAGATCCATTGGAAGATGCTATATGAATGTTTAGCCCCTTAGATATTGACCCAACCCAACTGCCACTGACCAGCCAAGGGTTTCATGAAACCAGACAGAGTTTCATGAAGACTGGGAAACACACATGACTGCGGAGACATGGACACAGTGGTAGAGAGTCATCTCAGGGGACATGTCACCGAGTTTCTTTCTGTGCAGCTTTCTACGTCCAGGGACTCAAGGTGTAATTTCTGGGCTGTCTGTCGTGGTTAAGGCATAGTGGATTAAGCTAAACCTGCGATCAGGTTAGTACTGGTAAAGACCTGTGGCTTTTTTTTCCTCCTCCGAGGCAGACAGAGACGTTTTGATGGACTCCAGAAGCTTCAAACCTGACTTTGGTTCTCCAAGGCCAAAGGCACGTGCAGAACTGCCTCCATTTGCCACATTTACCAGGAGAAGCAAGACACTATTCACAGCAATCAATCACCTGAGGTTCGGGGTGGGGAGTGACAGGGAAGAATGAATGTTCTTGATTTGCTGAAGACGTTGGTTTGCGTTTTGGCCCAGCAGAGATGAATTCACATGAGTATCTGACTCTCTGTGTCTCACTGAAATATTTATAACTGAACGGCGCTTCTTATTACTGCAGTGTAGTAACAGTTTTCAATATTACATTTGATTCCACTCCATAAAGAATGTAGAGCTTGGGAGCGGCAGGGCAGACAGATAAAAGGAGAGCCAGAACAATACAAATAGACACAAAAGTGTCAAGTTTGAGTTTTCTGGCTTTAAATGTTCTTACTAATCATGAGTATGGAAATTATATTTAATAGTGTTTACAAAAGGGGATTAACATAAGCAGTAATACTGAATCAGTAATAAACAAAATCATTATATATATATATATATAAAATTTAATTCATTTATTTATTTACTTTTTATTATGATCCAGTACCCTTGGGGACTTTTTTTTTTTAATTTGGTTTTTTTTTTTTTGGTGAATGAACTGGGTTAAACCAAATGCATTTCAGGAGGCTTTGCAAGCATTCGCAGCAAAGCTGTTTCCTGATTTGTAAGCCTAATGGGATTAGCCATTAAGAAACATAGGAGAACACTAGATGCCTTTGGGTTTGTCTGATGGATTCAGGACTACACATTTGGCTACCTATTAAATGAGGATTGCTTGTCATTAGTGAATAAATGCTAAATGCATGACACTCCTCCATGCTTTCATCTGTGTTAAATGGGGAGTTGAACAAGTGTCCCTTTTTATTCATGTTCACATATTTAAATTCATATTTATTCATATTTAAAAAGAGAGAGAGAGAGAGAGAGAGAGAGAGAGAGAGAAAGGTAGAGCGCACCATTAGTTGGGAAATCTCTAAATTACCATTCTCTAAAACAACACTCCCTAAACATCTCTCACTCACTCCACCCCACCATCCCCAACCTCTATACACATTTCTCATGACAACACCAGTGCAGTCAAGCAGAAACAATATATATTTGTACACAGTGTACGCACACACACACACACACACACGTATATACGTATACACGTATACACACACACATAGACACACACACACAAAGAGAGAGAGAGAAAGAGACAGAGAGAGAGAAGAACATTCAGAGTGAGAATGAAAGTGGAGAGAAGAGAAGGAACTATAAAGCAGCAATGGGCCACTTGGTAAGTGTGTGGTAGAATGAGATGGACAGAGTGAGTGAGGGAGTGAGTGAGTGAGTGAGTGAGTGAGTGAGGGAGGAAGGAATTGGAAGGATAGGTCATATGGTGTAACCCTGCTGACCTCTAATCCCTAGAGATCTCAATGTTCATGGTTGGCTGCTCCCTCGTCTTTATGGAGTCAAACTGCTTCAGGCTGCCACTCTAAGGATGTAAAAACCTTTTCCTTTCACAACCCAGGCTCAGTACAAAACACCTTGCATTTGGTGTGTGTGTGTGTGTGTGTGCGTGTGTGTGTGTGCGTGTGCATGTGCGCGTGTGTGTGTGTCGGTGTGTGCATGCATATTTGTGTGCTTTGTTGGTTTTCCATCATTTATCTAGTTTGTTGGAGCTGCAGTAAGGGAAATGAGTGCATGGGTTTAGGCTAATGGTAGAATGGAAATATAATCTTTTAATCTATACCAGCAGCAAAAGACAAAAACCTTTGCACTTACCAGATAGGGCGAGCATGTATTCTTAATAATAGTCATTCGGAATTATGCCAAATATGTTTTATCACTTCTGAGCTCAGGAAAACAATATACTGTACTTCTTTACTTCATGCAAAATAAATCAATTAGCTTTTGGGATGAAACACGAAAAGTCCTCACGAAGATTTCTCTCCTCTGTTGGTTATGGCCTCTAATTCACACCTATGTGAAACGCTAGTGATCCAGATAAAAATACATTTCCCAGCATTCAGCAGCAACAAATCCTGAGAGACTATTCGTTCCTAACTTGGCACAAACAATATTTTATAATTAAAAGACAAACACAACAAATACCAGACAGAAAACAGCATGGTCATGTGGTTATATACAATGGTCACACGCCCATTGTAAGAGATAATTACCTGAATCAATTTGACAAAACGACAGCGCACTTACACCACATGACGGCAAAGTTTTTAATAGCCAAATTCACCAAGCTTGCTCCAAGCCTGCAGGTCTGTTAGAGTGACTGGAAGCTAATGTAACAAACTCTGTAACAGACTGTTGGCCATCTGACTTTTCTTGGCCAGAACGTTTGAAAGCCTGGACAGCTGAGAGTATATTTATCCATTATTCAGAAGTAGCACTCACCAATGTTTCCTGCAGGAGGATGTGAAGCTGGGTGTGACCGTGACGTTGGGCAAGCTCCAGGGGTGTGTGTCCGTGCCGATTGGCTGTCCTCAGGGCCTGTTGGGCTCCAGGACACTGCAGAAGCACACTGGCCACACCCCTCAGCCCATGCTGGGCAGCCAAGTGGAGCAATGTGGGGATGTCCTCTGAATGTATGGCTGAAAATGACACAAAGCTTAAGTTCCTGGCATGAACAGATCAGATTATCATATTTAAGGCTGTTTAGGGCAGGACAGGAAAAGAGAGAATGGAATAGGACAGAATGGGATGGAACAGACATGACAGTATAAAAGAGCAGGGCAAAGTAGAGAAGGAAACAACAGAATAGAATACAACGGTATAATACAGTATAGGATCAAGTAGAACCAGACAAAAAAAGATAGAATAAAACTGGATAGAATAGGATGTAGGATGCTCAGGTGTCAGAGTCATAAACTACATGGAACCCAACGCTGAGGTCCCAAGCTCAAAATGTCAGCCATACAACAGGCTTGTTTGAGGTAGGAACAAAATTGGCTGTGCTCTGGGTGGGTCATCCAGACAGGGCACATCATTCCCCATCCTCCTCCTCCTCCTCCTCGTGCTGAAGAGGCACCTGGACAGCTGTGGGTGATCTAGGTAAATAGCATAACCCGCCACCCACACTGTGTTGAATATGTTTGTATGGATCAAAGTAAATAACAAAGCTATTAGATTAAGTAAAGAGGAGTTATTTGAAACGGACTTTAAAATAACTCTACTCGTCAGGCAAAAGCCTAGCTTAGTGTTATGACTTCCTGTTGTTGTTATGACTTTCTGTGCGGTACAGAAGCCAACTCAGTGTGTTGGTATCAAAATAAATAAATAAACAGATAAATAAATAATTTTATACACATATATTACACATGCTAGAGTACGCACTGCACATCCATGCACTGCATATATGTAGGTTAGTTTGATGGTTGTCAAAACACAGAGAGTATGAAAAAAAAAGAACACAATTCAACATGGACAGTTAATGAGAAATGGCTATAGGGTGAATGATTACAAATCAGTCCAGAAAGACTTATTACCGACCCAGTCTGCAATGAAGTGAGCAAACAGCTCGTATTGACAGTTCGCCCCCCCCCCTTTTTGTCGTGCCCTCCCCCATCATAAATGCACACGCTTCCTTTGATAGGGCACTAGCATCAATACGTATGTGCAACTGGCTGATTAAGACATCAATCAGCCCCAAATGAACACACATCCCACCCAGTAACCCTCCCTCTCCTCCCCTCCCCTCCTCCTCAAGGCCGTTGGTTTCCCATAAAACTAATGAAGGCATTCCATCTCTGCTCTGACTTCTTCAGCAGTGTGACTGGCTTCAGCATCAGGCTTTAATGTGATTTTCAAAATAATTCAATTAACACAGGATGAGTTTTAAATAGTCAGAGGCAGCACTGTGCTGGGACGGGCCCGCTAGGCTAAACTAACCTCTGAGGAACCAGACAAATCCTCGCTTACACAGGAGAGGGAGGAGAAAGACTGGTGGAACACTGCCCCGTTAAACAATGACATTCTGTTTTATCATACTTTATGATGCGTCATACACTGGAATATTGAGGAATTAAATTAGCATGCTCGACGATAAGACTATTTGCTTACTCATTCACACCATCTACTACACGCATTCAAATAATAATCGAGTTAATTATTAGTCAAGTGCTGTGTTAGGTTTTTTGTTTTTTTTTTACTCTAGTGTCAGGATTTACTCTGTTTAAATATATACAGAGTTAGCAAGCATTAACCCAAACATGACTTTTTCTTTAACCTAAAACTGATTTTATGATATCGGTTTTAGCCCGATAACAAATCAACATCTCACACAAATGAAGGCAGTCACACATCAGCAGCTGCTAACATCATCTGTGCACATTATTACCTAAATGGTCTTTCTGTTTGGTGTATTGTCCTAAAGGTGTGGAGCCCACACATACGAACATCATGGTAAATCATACACTGCTGCTTTTGTAGTTAAAGTGAAATCTTTACAAATACGACCATTTCTCCAGGTTTTCAGCCTGGATGCTTAGTAGCTGAGACCTGCAGTAATGTTTTGGACTAATGGGGCATGTACGGGTGTTCTCTGATGGAGGAATACAGTAAATTGCACACAAAGCGAAGTATTAAAACAGCAACAACAACAAACAAACAAACAAACAGAGAGATTACACAGTCAGGGAGAACAGATTGCCTCTTTGAAACTGCACCTATGTTCACTTCTACACAGTCAATGAATAAGTGAAAATGTGTGAGTGGAGAGGCAGGTGTTATCCAGCTGTTCATTTACCTGATGGGTGCTCGCTCTCTCTCTCTCTCTCTCTCTCTCTCTCTCTCTCTCCCTCTCTCTCTTTCTTTCTCACTCACACACTTTTTCTCTCTCTCACTAACTCTCTTAGCTTACGATGCAACAAAGAACAACAAAGAACAAGAAAAACATTCTGTTTCAAAGCCTCTGTAGTATCATTCAAGATTTCACTTGAACCTTTCTCTCCATCTCTGTCTCTCTCTCTCTCTCTCTCTCTCTCTCTCACACACACACACATGCACACACACTCACATACATACACATTAAAAAATGAAACTTTCAACCACAGAACACAACAGTACAAGTATCACAGAATAGTATCAGTAGTACTGTCTACTGATACAAACATAACTAGCTGAATAAAAAAACTATGTTCATCACCAAAGTTTTTATCTGGATTTCTCATGTGCATTTTGTGAATGATTGTAATAGAAGTGCAAAAAGACAAAAAAAAAGAAAAAAAGAAAAAAAAGAAAAACATAAAGAGCTGCGACCCAAGTCCAAGCGTAAGAGGAAGCTGAGACAGCCGCAGTGGATTTGAATATGAAGACTCAGCCCAGAAGAGTTTATTGAGAGCATCAGTCAGGCCGTACCAAAGGTCAAATTAAAACCAGCACGACTCCCCACAGTGGGCTGATATGGTTTTCACAACACCCACTGGGAAAACAGAAGAGTCGCTAAATATTCATGCACAGAGTAATGGAGGAAGAGGGAGAAAAGACAGAAAGAGTGCGGGGGAGGGGGCGTGTAAGAGATAAAAGAGTAAAGAGGGAGATGGAAATAAGAAGATGAGGGCATAGAGCTCGGGAGGAAAGACAGTTGAACAGTATATGAGAGAGAGAGAGAGAGAGAGAGAATGAACGCAAAATGACAGACAGCGGCAACAGAGGAATGACCCCACATTTGACCTGTCTCCAAGAATACATTAGACATTAAGGTATACGGATTGATTCTCAGAAATAAACGGATATGTAGCACAGTGGGGTTTTCTTTTAGTTTCAACCTTAGGTCAACATATTTCTCTGAAGTTAGAGAAATTATGTTGTTGTTATGAAGTCCTGATTTGCAGCACAACAGACGCTAATCAAAATAAATTAGCGTCTGTTCTAGGTCACAATGGCAGTTTCAGGACTTGCTACAGGAGAAAAAAATTTAAGCTTAGGATTTTATTTATGTCTCATTTATAGACATCAAACCATGCCATAGCTAAAAAATAAAAAAAATAAAAAAACACTGTCATCACTTAGAACCAAAGACCCTCCTTTAAAATCAGCACTACATCTCGCACTCAAAAAATTAACCTTTCTGACTCAAAACAATAGGAAAAGTGTCATGAAGAAGAATCCCATGTAAATTCAGCTTCAGGTCAAGAATTTCAGAACTCACTTCTGATGGTAATTTCAGGAATTTCAGAATTCATTTCTGATGGTAATTTCTTTCTAGCTGGGGAGGCACAATCAGAATTGCCTTCGAGTCATCGTGGTGGAAGGGCGTGGCGTTCGAGCCAACCCGCGCCTTGGATCTGGGTCAGGGGGCTGTCATTTGTAGAGTCAAACGAGTGTCAGTAGAGCATGTAGGTGGTAATGCACCTCTGGGGTCTCACACAGCATTCCTCCATCATTTATTCACCGGCAGGCGGCCGACTGAGGCCGTCTCTGAGCGCGGCGCATTACCGGCGGGTTTGGTCTTAACACAGAGCATGAGCAAAGCTGACAGATATCAGGCTCTTGAAGGAAAATCCATCTCGCTGATGGAGTACATACCCTCAGTGGGACCCAGGTCAGTCTGCAGGCCTTGGAAAGCACCCACTGGCATCTTCTGCATCAGGGACACAGTCAGGGTCTGATCCAGCTTCTCTACTGAGCTCACCTGAAAGGCCTGGGCAGAAACCCAGTCAGAGCAGAACCATATATATATATATAGATATGTGTGTGTGTGTGTGTGTGTGTGTGTGTAATTTTTTTAAGCTATTTCATTGTCGCTGAATCATGTTTCTCCCATTGTCATTTTCAGTGGCAGGATTTGATTTTTAATGGTATACTCTGCTGCACTAATCCAGACCGAGCCATGGAGCCACTAATGTACATGCTTCCCAAAGAGCATGCAAATTCAATTAGCCTGGGCAAGTTAGCATGGAAAAGGATACAGCTATGGCTCACTAAGCTTTTAGTGTGTAAAGGTCTCTGATGGTTTAGAGAGAGAGAGAAATTGAGGGAAGTTTGCACACATCTGCAAAATCTGCACCATCATGGGCACCATTATGAGATTAGCTCTAATCCCAGTGAACCTGTGCCAGTAATCCAATCTAACTAAAACGTTTAATCTGAATGGATCTTTACACCCATAAGGGAATGGTGTTGATGAATTTTGTCATAGCTTTCTTTGAAGCCTAATATATTTTGAGTAAATTAATATTTTAGCATGAAGAATGAATACACGGGCAAAAATATTATTTCAGGAGATTTTAGGATGTGGAGGGAAAGAGGTGTGTCTCTAACAGACTTTGCTGTTAGTAGATATGATTTTTTTTTTTCTTATTTTTAAGAAGATTGTGAAGAAGAAGATAATCTGCTGTGTAAGGTCACGTTTCAGGAGAAGAGGGTCACTGATACCATCTCCTTCTTAATGTATACAGGAAAATGTACCAAATCTATGTGATTTAACTTGCCATCAGTCCCCTTTTTTGTTTATTTTGCAAAATTAACAGGGGACTTACTGCTCTATATTAATACTTCTAACACATGAAATGCAATGCAATACTATTGGGAGAACCCTCTCCTTTTGTAAATAAAAATTGATGCCTGCAGCACAAACGTTTGCAGCAATGAATTCTAATCAAGGGGACTGAGAGGGTTGGGCTGGCGGTTTATTTGCCTGAGCTTCAATTTAATTTCTCAAAAATTATTAATGTGGAATGGCATATGCATTAGAGCATATTTAAAAAATGCTGATTCATCCAGTCAGTGGTGTAGTGCTCAGAATAATGCGATTTTTCATTGTAGCTTTCTATTACACTATTTTCACATATAAATGATATAAACAACAACACTGTTGATTCCGGTTACTAAATATGTACTTGGTTTTTGAAAACTTTAAATCAAAAAGCCCCCTCAAATCTACTGGTGGAGGCAATATCAGTAAAATACAACAGGAACGTAAATGGCATCAAGGAATGTGTACAAAATGCTCTGAATTGCACTGAAATGCAGTGAAGAGGTTATTCAAGATCCTAGAAGATTTATTCAGATTTATTAAAGATTCTAGAATGTTAAGCAAGTTGAATAAAATGTTACTATTTTCAAAGCAGGAAGTTCAGTGAAGGGGATGAGGACCTGGCAGTTTCCTCGGCCCATAATTTGAGAGACGCTGGCCGAGTGTGTGTGTGTGTACCTGGCACATGAAGTCCACGGGGTCGGCAGCTTGTTTGAGTAGGCGCGTGATCTCGCCCATGGTGTTGTAATACTGTACCCGAGCTTTCCCTTTAACCACTCCACCACAGTACAAAGTGACCGTGATGTTTCCCGGTGGGAAGTCTGGACACACACATTAAGACTGATCAAAGTAGCTCACCTCCAAATTACAAAATCATCACCTTTAACCCCAAATCTTTACATTGAACAACACTGCCTATAGTAACACTATGTTTATATGTGAACTGGTAAATCACAGAAAGAAGTTACCAAACTGGATGTGCTGTGGAATCAGTGCCTTTGCTATGTGATGAATCACATCAAGCCACAAGTAAAGGTTTCTGTTTAATACATGGAGAGTCTTGTGCCTTACCTGCAGCGTTTACACTAAGGATGAAGTCGTTCCAGTTTACAGGCTTCATCTTCACTCTCTGTTCGGTGGAGCTAAACTCCACCTCAGCATCTTTGCTGGCAACGGCCTCTCGCAAAAGGATGAAAATCTCTCCAGGATTCTGCCATGAGGTACAACACAAAAAGACCGTTACCTTCTGGGCAATTTTAACGACTACTTCTCAAAACTTTAAACCGCAAATACCACCTTTGGCTTCCCAGCCAGTAATTCTTATCATTAAACGCAGTGTTTGCTGCTCCTGGAGACCCTTGATTCTTGCATAGGTTTTGTCGTTCCCTACTTTGACACACCTGGTTCAGATAATCCATTAATTATCCAGCCCTTGATGAGCTGAGACAGGCATGTTAAAACACGGAGGGATCTGACATGTGCGGTCGGTCCCCAGCATCAGGAGACGCTGCTTTAGCGTGACTGGCTAACATGCTCATCAACAGAGATATAATCATAGTCATAGAAAAGGAGATTAAACCTGACTTCTATCATGGCTGCACCAGTGGTGTCATAACCCCGGAGAACATCAACTGCCACTTTTCAGTTTCAAGCTTTAGCGTAGTATAGGAAATGGTGGAAATGGGGTGGGGGAGATGCTAGTTTATTCCCTTAAATGATAAAGATGTATGGTTTTGTGGGCTAATGTGTTTGAAGCTAAACTGTGGGTCTCAGACCAAGAGAAGTGGGAAACATTTGTCAGATAGAGTATTTCTAGATATTGTGGTATTTAAAATGCATGATCCTGACATGATACGCTCTAACAGTGCACACACTAGCAATGCTAACTGCAGCCATCGTTCCGAGCTGTCACTCTTTTATCGTAGTCTCTCATATGGTTTACCATGAGGAACAGAAGGGGTATATGACAAACCAAAAGCTGACTCCTGTTTTAATCATTAACTAATTAAGTCTATGCTGTGTAGGCATTGCTCTAAGGCAGAGAAGGCAGACTGCTGAAGAGCCATCACCTAAGCTACTCATTTGAGTAAAGGTACAATGCTTGCTCTGTGTGGGTAGTAATCGAAACTGTTTCCAGTAATAAATGCGTATGTCATTCTTTGCTGCATTAAATAGCATACAGTTCAGTGAAGTTTGGATGTTAAGCAAAAAAATAAGTATTTTATGGTCCAGTCTGTAATGAAGACAAATAACTCATCTAATATTTTTTTTTTATTATTATTATATTCATATCATAGTGTCTTGATTGGGTCCGTGTAGTAATTTTTGTGTTCCAGGGCTCCTGTATGGAGTACTCTTGTATCTGGATTTGTAAAACCTCCATAGACTGATAGCGAGGATGATGTAGTTCTCCCTCAGGAAGGGGAATTAGATCTAGTTAGATCAAGAATATTCTAGCACAGAACCACAAACTCTGTAACCTGCCGTGAGCTTTCCATCTCTTTCTCACAGGTCCATTAAACCCACGTCACCCTTTGCTATTCAGCCTGCAGGGAAACAATTGTCTGCCGTTGAATGACTGACTAGATCTGAAGGTAAGGGATTCTCTCAGAGATACAGACAGGTTTGATAAGCTTCAGCAATGCACCGGTGAAAGAACCCGAGAGCGTTGTTCTAGTGGTGCTCATTCAGCTCCTATAGGGACACTCCTCTTGCCAGTCGTATTGGATTCGACCCTCTCGAAAGTCTGATATAAAGAACTCAGCCCAGGCCTTGAGCTGGAAGGCAAAAAACAAGCTCAGTCAAGCGTTCAAGTGCTGTGCTTGTTCCTCCATCTGCTCTTCAGGTTCCTCAAGTCCTTCAATGTTTCTTTCTTTCTTTTTTTTTTTGGTTATTTTGATATTGCAATTTCATTTCAAGTTCACTGATTCTGTGGCCTGATAGCTAGTCAATGAGTTGAATCAGTTCTGTGGCAGTACTGGGCAAGAATGAAGGGCTTTTGGCCTCCCAGAAAGGATTGAAACACATTGTTGTTGGTGTGTAAGGCATAATTCTGGACCAATGTGAATGTCATAACTGAAATGTACATTGTGTTCTTCCTTTGCTGTATTTATAAACCAAGTAAAAGGAAAGAGCTTGAGAAAGTGTGAGAATCTGGGCATTAGCACTTTCGTCTGAAAAGATGAGGTGGAGCTCTGACTTTCACTTATTTTCCCCCTTCTTTTTACTCATTTAAACCTTTCACTCCTACATCTGCTCCTCAGCTGACTGGTCCCACCCAGAGAAGTTCTCAGTCGAGAACCGACACCTGCTATTCTTCAGTTCATTATTCAGTTTTTCTTTCTCATTTGAAGCAATTGCTTCTATAACACGTCCACTTGCCAGCTCTGCAGGCTAACATCACGTTTTCTTTGTGTCTTGAGTTAAGTTCGAATCACATCAGTCTAGCTCACCTCACATGAGACTCTGGAGGGTAGGACCAGGAGAAAGGGTTTGATGGTCAGCGCCCCTGTGGATTTCCTCTTCTCCAGTCTCATGTCCCCTGCTCCTGCTTGGCCCCCTGAGTCAATGCAGTGAAACCATGAGAAAAGTGTAAAAAAAAAAAAAAAGACATTATAGAACTACATAAAAAGCATTTGTGCTCTATTGTACACGTATAGCTTCAACTGCCTTATAGCATATATATCATTGTAAATCACCTTTTTTTTTTTTTTTTAAAGCAGAAACAATGTTGCCTTTGTAGGATAACAAACACACAGGCCAGTCAAAAGTCACAGATCTTAACCTGTACGTGACAGTTTTTATTTGATTACATCTCATAAATTAAGTTGATAAGATTAAAACCAAGGCTAAAGAAACCATTTTCATCTCTCCTTTTTTCCTCCCCCTCTCTCTCTGTCATTTGCTGATATTGTTGTTCTCAAAGTTCTGAGAGGCAGTGTTGAAAGAGGGGAACAGAGAAATTTGCATAGTTGTTGATAATCATAGGTTTTGGCTTAGGAGGAAGTCGAATCATTTGCATATGATTTGCCACTGATACACACCTGCAGAATAACAGCCACTGGCCTTACTAACCTTTAACCATTGGTACTGTCACACATACCCATGGGTGTCGCTTCAAATCTGGCCCTCTCACTGTTTTTACCATGTCCCTGGGTTGTTTACTTTTAAAACATGGGGTCTGACATCTAAAGGGTGTAACAGGGGTTTCTCAGGGTGAGGGACTCCCCAGAATTTTATCACTTTATCGATTCAGTTTCATTTTTCCTCCTCCTAGAGGAAACAGATAGCATCAAAAGCCATGTAATTTCCTTAGTGACGACAAAAATGGTGGACAGGTAACAATTTACGCGAGTAAATTTGAGTAGAAGTTGGATTATTGGGTCGTATTCCAAGTCCAAAAACTAGAGTCCATGTAACTAAAGACTTCTCAAATTGACAAAAAAAAGACGCTCTCCTTCAGACAGAAAGTAATCAGTATTACTGTCTTACATGAATCAATACATTTAAAAATACATATTAAAATTTAAGAAAAGTGCACTTATGACTTAGAGTTAGATGAAGTGAGTTAGATGATGTGAGTTAGATGAAACCTCAATGGCCAAGTGAAATGATTGTAAAACATTCAAATGTCGATGAGACGGAGAGAGAAACGTAACCGCAGGGAAAGCCACCGTGGAAAAGCAGCTCAGAGCTTTGGATCATGTATCTTTGCAAATAAAGCAGTGCAAACAGTCAGTGGTGCCTTCGTAGGCGCTGGTACAGCACATGTTGTTCACATGGAAACAGGTGATAAAGTAGATTCTTCTGCTTGCTGCTGGAGGAACAAACTGTACCTCAGATCCCACTCAGAAAAAATCTCTTCAAAATATCTGGAGCCACCTCAGGGAAATCTTCTGTCGCAGGTTTATGGGCTTGAGTGATAGGATCAAACAAATGCTGCCCTGATATGACCACGCAAATAAATAAAACAGACGTCTTCCTTATCAGAGGATGACGATAAAACGATAAAACAGACATCCTAATCAGAGGAGAATGTTTCCTGAGGACAAGAATATAGTCAGTAAAACCTGGATGAATAAGAATATAAATGAATATATCAATCCATCAGGTCTGACTCTGTAGATGTCAATGGAGAACACCAAACTACACATTCTCCACTGACTCAGAACCATGTATTTGGGTGCCCTCCCCATATGTGTTGGAGAGGGTCAGCTGAGGTCAGCGTTGATGTGAGTCTTTCCTAGGAAGGGCCACCAAAATAATAGGAATAATAATAATAATGATAATAATAATAATAATAATAATAATAATAATAACAACAACAATAATACCTTGTCTAAATGATGTTGGTTGTAAATATCTGACATGCCTCTCTACACACACACACACACACACACACCTGATTTTAATAAGCACACTGAAAAGGTGGCTCATTTGCCTAAGCAGAAAACTGAAATACTTGGGGTTGATTATGAGCACCTGATTTTGAAAAGCATGAAAGAATAAGTAGTAACACTCGTTTAACGGTGAAATAGGTAGCTCCTTGTAAATGACATGTTTGCATGTGGTGCTTTGGCAAATTTAAGCCAACAAGCTCTCTATTGAAGGTTCACTGAAATTTGCACATTTTCTATTTTCTCACTCACCACAGGCCATAGACACAACTATGAGCTATCAAAGAAGAGCTATCAAAACGTGAGCTGGACATTTATGTTCAATTTGCCAATCATTCTACACACCTACGTAGAACACAAAGGTAACAGAGGACAATACAACTTTCATGAACCCTCAGTTCATACGTCCACAGTTCAGGCCGCCTCCTGTGACAACGAGATGTCTTCTCCTGTCTGTGGTGTCATTTGTTTTTGTACAAAGTGTAGGCCCAATCACGGAGTGTATTCGCAACGTTGGTAATTGGCCTGTCAGGACTCAGACGGAGTTAACAAAGACCGCTAACGTGCAGAAATGTCTCCTGCCTAGGCGCCCTCCTAGTCCACTCAGCCTCGTAATTACAGTCCTGGGGTTTGAAAAATCGTATCAGCCAAATGTAAACCTGATTACGTTCCTCGAGCAAAAGCTTACCACGCTGAGATGAGTTATTTTGTAAAACCCGACTCCCAGCGGGGTCTACAACTACCATTCATCAGAGCAGAACCTTCCTTTTCGGGTCTTTTTTTCTCATTCTTTTTTTCTTTTCTCTTTTTTTCATTGCACACAATGACAAGTTCTGACTTAAGATTCATCTTATTGTGACTCTCACTATTCAATAGCAAAGTCAAGACCAACACTTTACCAGTCGTAATCAACGTTTCTGCCCTCTGCCTGTGTGTAGTAGATTGAACTGAATGCTGGTTTCCTCATGATATTGCTCTTGGGAGAGAATTTTTTGCTTAAATTACTCGCTTTTCAAGGGGAAAAAAGCTGCAATCTTGAAGACGACTACCCACTGGTGAGATACAAGATGGTAATTTCAAAGAACAGTCAACACAAAAAAAGTCTTCTCTAACAAAGTTTACATCAACATATCAACTTCCTTTCCCTCCCCTGGCCATGCCTCACCTCTCTTCACAATCTCGGCCACAGCGGACACATAGTCCTGGGCGTCCTGTTCACTGGAGATCTGTAGGCATTCGTCCCCTTTAAGAGGCACCAGCTCCAGCAGGGGCACCAGGCTCTCCACCCCACAGAGGAGCACAACCACATGTGACGAAGGGTGCAGCACGCGGGCAAGGAAGAAGCGTCGTAGTTGGCACAGACCCTCCAGCATGCCCGTGGACAGGATCAGCAGCTTGCACTTGTAACCGCCCAGTCGCAGGAAGTCGTCCCGACGACTGTTCACCTTGGCGATGTCATAGCAACAGATGTTGGACTCCGGGATGGGTCCGGCCAGGACGGAGCGCATGTAGGTTGCCCACTGCTCGGCCTCCGACTCGTAAATGATGAGCAGGTCCTGCACTAAAGGTGAGGGAGGGATGGAAAGAAGGGAAGAATGGAGGCATGAGAAGGAGAGAGAGAGAAAAAATGTTGTGAGCAAGAGAAGTGGCGAAAGGATGGAAAGTATTGATTGATGGAATTAGGAGAGAAAACAGAGAATATGGGGTAAGGAAAAAGAAGAGGGGTAAGGAAAGAGTGAGAAACGTAGACACAGGAAAGGGGAAAACGGCGAAGGACAGAACACGAGGAGGGGAGAGTGAGAGAGAGAACAGGGGATTTCCATTTAGCCTGATTAGCATAACTGAGTGTCAACAAATGTAATGAATTAGTGGCAGTATACGACACTGTGAACAAACTAATTTAAATTTCATTTTGTGCCTTTGTGGCAAATTGTTCAAACTTTCCTCTTCAAAGTATGCCAGGCTCTTGTCCTTTCATAATTCTTAAATCTTAGTACATTATCAGAGATTACTTAAACATAGACAGAACATGTTTGGGACTTGCACATTAAAATGTATGACATTAAAAGATCATCTGCAAATTTTCACTGGCGTTAAACAATAAAAGCTCAATGTAACACTACTCTTAGGCTCACATATAGTGTATTTTTATCAGTTGTTTCTTTTTTCATACAGTGAAAACCAGCAGCTGATTTCAGCTCCACCACTGTTCATCAGAGAAAAAAAGCAAGTTCTGGTGCAAACCCAACAGTTCAATAACACTATGTAAAACAGCATGTAAAACATGTATGTCTCTATTAAATATTACAGTAGGAAAAAAACGAATTAATTTGTGAATGAATAAAAGAGGTAGAACTCACATGCGTCACCCATCTCTTTCTCTCAGTGTGTGATACGGGGAGAGCCTGAATGCTGATAGTGAGGGCTGACAGTTCACACACACACACACACACACACACACACACACACTCACACTCACATAGGTGTTTCTTTGTGTAACCACTCTCTTATTTTTATTCATGGGAAGGGAGTTTCCTTGTCGTCTAGATCAGACACAGAGATGGGCTGGAGGGATCAGGTGAACAGAGGATGTGATTACAACTTCCCTCTCTGTTTCATGTTTCCCCCGGTTACAGGTGACTAGACTGTGACGGAATGAAAAGCCAAACAGTCTACTGTCAGTGTGGTTATGATCAGTGACAGAGAAAACATGGAGAAATGTTTTCGTAAGGATGAAAATATTAAGTGGGTTGCTAATAGGTTCACGTCATTTGTAAAACGTTTTTATAAGAGGTCATTACCGCTCGTAAAACTCCTTGGTAGCACTTTACAGATTGCTAATTATATGGTGATTATATGGTAATACTATGGTCATAAGTTGCACTTATCCATAAATTAAATGGCAATGTCCTAGTTGTTACTGAATAATAAGTCAGTAATTGTAGGGGTAACAAGTCAGTAATAAAATGGTAAAATAACAGTAACAAGTTGTAATTATCCATACATTAAATGTTTGTTGCCTTGTTGTTACTAAATACATCAGTAATTATCGAGGTAACAAGTTAGTAATAAAATGGTATAATAATGGTAATAAGTTGTAATTATCTGGCAATAAAATATTGATTTTCCAGTTGTTACTAAATAATTAGTAACAGCTGCAGTAACGGGGTCGTGTGCTCAGGCAGCATTGTAGATAAGCCTAGCACCTCATGTTAACCACAGTAAATGGCCAGTAAAAGACTTCAAGTTCCTGTTGCTAATATTACTAATAAAACTGGTAGCAAGACTTTGTTCAGTTCAAGATGTCTTGGTGCTCGTCATTTATGCCCACCACTGCAATACTAATTTACCTGTTTCCAACACGTTTCTTATCTGTTATATCTTTAAATGGTCAGGTGAAACATGACACTCAAACATAGTAATAGACTGTAATTAGTGTGAAGCTAAATAATATTGGAGATGTAAAATGCAAACTTACTTTTTTCCATCTTGTTTCTCTGTTATAACAAAGTATAACAAAAAAAGTATGTTTGCATTTGTGAACAGTGAATTTGTCCTCTGCATTTAATCCATCCAACACACCGGCAGTGAACATACACACCAGGAGTAGTGGACAGCATTACTTGCGCCTGGGGGCATTGGGGTTAAGTGCATTGCCCAAGGGCACACAGCTGTGGATGTCGGTCCTGGGAGTTACACCAGTAACCCTTCAGTCACAAGCCCGGCTCTCTAACCTCTAGACCACCGCTGCCCTGAGAACTGAGCTGTTTCTGCCTGGTTATGAACCGGGGACCTCTCGCGTGTCAGGCGAATGTGATAACCACTACACTACGGAAACAAATATTACAGAAGCAAATATTATGCTGTAAGAGCTGAACATTTCATCCCTAAAAATGTAAAAACTACACAAGATTTACTAACAAATTGTTTAATAATACTCGGTCATTACTGCAACAGTTACTAAGTATTTAGTAACAGCTGGAAAACTAATATTTTATTGACAGATAATTACAACTTGTTACCATTATTATACCATTTTATTACTGACTTGTTTCCTCCATAATTACTTATGTCTTTAGTAACACGTGGAAAACTAACATTTAATGTATGGATAATAACAACTTGTTACTGTTATTTTACCATTTTATTACTATCTTATTACCCCTACAATTACTGACTTATCATTTAGTAACAACTAGGACATTATCACTTAATTTATGGATAAGTGCAACTTATTATCATAGTATTACCATATCATTACCCTATAATTACCAGTCTGTAAAGTAAAGTGCTACCAGCTTCTCTAATGTCACACAAGAGTTTCACTAAGTATAATCGGGCAGGTTTTCATTTGTTTCTTCATTTTTCTTTCTTTCATTTCAGACAAGTGACAAGTTGTACTTGCCACAAAAACAGTTTTAGAGAATTCAGTTTCTCCTTGACAGGTGACAAAGGAACTTGATTAACAGATAATTGCAGTGATGCTTAAAGTACACACGGAACCAAGAAATAATCTTTCCTGCAATTTGTCCTCTCTTTTCTGCAATTTTCTGCATTTATTTGCATCGTTCTGGAGAATACGTCAACAGAGTAAAGTTTCAGAACTTAGCCTTTCATTGTCCCTGAATGCTGTTATATACAAAGGCTTCCGACAACAAAAAAAGACCCTGTTTATTCCACTTTTTCACCACTACCTCACTCATCACTGCGGTGTGCTTTTGATGACTTTAAAGGAAAAGGAATTAAATTTAGTGACTCTTTCTTTCACACTAAGACTAGGTGCAGGGCCATTTCCCTTGTCAGTTACCTAGAACTCCTACAGCTGGATATGTAGGCCACATATGGTATTACACACCAACTTTTCTGGTTTTAAAAGCAAAGTTTTACTCACCTTTATCTGTCAGATGTTGGATGGTTACAGACAAACTGTGTAAATGTGCTAAATGCTATTAATATCTACAACTAATAGATAGATAGATAGATAGACAGATAGATGAGCCCCTTTCACACATGCACTGCAACCCTAAAATTTTTGGGATTCTAACTGGAGAGGCTGTATGTGCGAACAAAAATGCCCGGATCAGTCGACTTGGATTCTAAACAGACTTTATTCTACCAGCCCCCTAGTACAAACTCTGTTTTCTCTTCATTTGGGTCCATGTGTGAATAGAGCGGTTTATAATCTGGAGTATGCACAGGGAGCAAGTGGGTGTGTTGATACGTTTGTAACATGCGACTGGTGTGAAACTGGAAGAATACAAACATCCGAGGGTGAAGAAGAAGGGTCATTTACATGAAGACGCGAACGAAAATGTCTAACTGGAGAGATGACGAGATTCAGGAACTTCTGTCAGTAAGGGCAGACGCTGAAATTCTCAGACAAAAGTCGGTAGCCTCGTCCGCTTGTTTCGATTTGCGGTTTTCGCAGAGAACTTTTTGCGTCATGTCCTGCCTCCTGCACGCTCTACCCAGGTGCCACCCCCTGCCTAAACCAAACGCAGTATTTCAAGCATGTGTGAAAGCGTCTGACTCGGACTATCTGCTGCTGTGTGCTGCCTGTGTGAAAGGGCAACTTCGGACATAATGTGAACCTGATTCTGCAGTTATAGTCTATATTGCGCATGTGAAAACAGCTATAGATAGACAGACAGACAGACAGACAGACAGATAGATAGATAGATAGATAGATAGATAGATAGATAGATAAATAGATCGATAGATATTTATTTACTTACTTATTCATTCATTTATGTATGTATGTATGTATGTACATACATGTTATCACTAGCGGTTTCTTCACATTCATATCCACTCACCTGGTTCTGACCATGAGCTTGTCATTCAATGACACGAATAAGGGAGCATTGTAGGCATGTGGTATTTGCTCAGTTGTAGCCACTTTATGAAGGTATAAATAGAATGAACAATTAGACGTCTCTAAAACCACATACAGTGTGCAGTTTTCATTTACCCGTAAATGCTTCAAAGTCCTCAGTTCCATATCACTGGACCAAAGAAAGAACGAGCTTTTATGTTTTTATTAGCAGCCGGCCCGCTCCGAGCCCTTTCCATCCCTTCTCTGATTTTCACACTCGTTCTAATAACCATCTCGTTCACGCTGATGTCATCATTTCTGGGGGGAGAACAGGCTCTGAGATAAGCCTTGCTTCCCTGCACTAATGTGCAGTGTGAAGCCAAACATTTTATGAGGAAGAAACTGTGATCTTGTCATCCCCAGTAATTTGTTGGGAAGTAGTGTATATTTGAGAATGTTTTGAAGAGAGAGAGAGAGAGAAGATAAATTATGTCAGACAGACAGCCCTGTGAAAATTAAATGGGCTTTTGAAAATATTGTCCAATCAAAGATCTTAGAGGTTATCCGAGGAGATTGCCCTTCTCATCTGTGAAGTACCAGGGTAATTCCAGAGGGAAGGGGGGGGGGCCACCCCTCGGATTGCATTTAAAAGCCAATTTGTGACAGTCAGCCTATGTCGTCTGACCCTGACATAATGAGAGAGAATAGCTGAAGTGTTTTTTTTTTGTTTTTTGTTTTTTTAAGTAGTTATGCAAATGAATAAGATCATGTCCCACATTGTATCACACAATACTTTTTTTTTTTTTTTATAAAAGTTTACATCTGTCTATCAATAATCACTGAAGAACAGAGACACTGGCTGCTTTCAGTCCTGTGGTTATGCAAATATCGCATATGTATTTATTTTGTATTTTATTATTTATGTTATTGTGATAAAATGACAGTTACATAAATAGACTGCATTCCTCTTTAAGGTAACAACTATCAGCAATATGTTATGGTGAGCTTAAAGGGTTTTTCTGTTTTATTTTGTTTTGTTTTTTGTTTGCTTGCTATAGTAATAAGTAATGAGATCTAATAATCAATATTTAATGCATTTTTAAAATCCTGAGGGTCTGGTCATGTGATTTCACTGTTTACTGTTTATTACCATTGCTGTACTGGTTCTGTATCAGAATGTCTGGGAATTACACAGGCTGTAAATGTGTGTGCTATACACAGCTGTTAAACAAACAAGATTGAGGGAAACTTAAATGAACCATCACATGTCCTGGGAACTAATCAATCCCAAATACTCTCTGCAAAAAAAAAAAGGAAAACAGAAAACGCTGACATAAGGCAAAAATATGTGGTGTGGTTAGTTAGAAGTTTTTAGAGAGAGAGAGAGAGAGAGAGAGAAGAGTGGGGAGAAAGAGGGAGACAGAGAAAGAGAGAGAGAAAGAGAAAGGGAGGGAGGAGGAGGATGGAGAGAGAGGAATTGTGTGAATGAATTGTGAGTTGAGAATTCACCTAGTCAGCCATTGAACCTGCTGCCAAAGTCTCAAACTGTCTCTTACACAGCTTATTTCTCCTCCTCCATCTCCTCTGCTTCTCCCTGTGGAAGAGAACTAAGAGTTCCCAAACTTGAGATGATCCATTTCTCTCATTAAACGATCTGCACTGAAGAAGCAGCCAATGTTTCTCTAATTGCTGTAGATATTCCTCTTTTTTTTTTCCAGTGTCATCACTTTCTGCTCCCTCACTAAATGTGAACTTTGGAAACTTTTTTCCTTTCAGAGGAGTAATTGTTCTTTAGTGTATTGGCACACTATTTGCTGGACTGAACAGAACTAAACCTATGCAAAAGTATACTATATGTATATGTATTGCATATAGCTTGATTTCTCTGAATAAAACTAGGAGGGCAAACAAGACCATTCCTGTTAAGCCCTGGATGTGTAATAAAGAAGCCCATCACAACAGATCTCTCTTCTTCCTCCTGCCTCTTCTCATTCGGAAGTCCTGCGTGGGTGTGTAAAAAAACTGGAAAACATTGTAGATAAAACTGTTGAACAGTCTTTTTTATGACCTCTAAGGTCGGTCCTTGGAGATCTCAGAAACAGTAAAAGGTTCCCTCACTCTTTTATTTTCTTTTAAAAATTGTGCTAGACCTTATTTTTCAAATTCAATTAGGCTTTTTTTCTGTCAAAATCTAGGTCTATTTTGCGTCTATGTCTTTAGTGGAGGGTTTTTTTTTCTGGTTCTTTTTTTTGGATGTGGCTCCAGATCCTCTGAGGCAGGGGGAAAATGTTTGGTTTGAGGCTGGTGGGTGCTTATGAAGGCCATAGCACATTTCAGGATTTGGCAGATTTGTTGAAAGATGGTGCAAACTCATTCTATGCTCCTTACATCCTACAAAGCTTCTCCTTACAACACTAGGTGTGGGTGGTCCCCAGAATGTCCTCAAAATGTTTCCTTTAATCCAAGCTGATAGGTGCATGGCGCCACTGTTTCCACGGGGACAATTGGTAAAGAATGGAGCCCCAGAAATGTATACTGAGAAACAAAAAACAGAAATATTTGAACTCTTTCCCAGATCTGATATTTTGCTAATATCACAGCACGTGTTGATAGCATGATCATGTGTTGTGTTTTGTTTTTTTGTCAGATTCAAGAACATAATCAATCAGTGTCGAATAAAGTTAAAAAAAAAAATCCATGATGGATCACTTTTCCTGATTGTGTAAACATAGCTAAAAATCAAAGTGGGAAGTTCCCTGTTGTTGGACTGGTACCACAGAGAAGCTAAAACACCTCTGAAGATTGAGTACCCATTTGTTTGAAATCTCTTAAACACCACTAGTTAACACAGCACTGTAAATATGCATCATGTTTCATGATTCATCTCATCCAAACTTCTGTTTTCTCATAACGTGCACAAATTTTTGAAGGAATCATCTCCATAGGAACAGCAGCCAAACACAAGACTTGTACCCCTTATCTACAGAGAGAGAGAAAGAGACTTAAACACACTGTATGGAAGCTTGCAAACTTGTCAGCACTAGCCTAATCCAACTAAAAGACTCCAAAGTCAAAAGACCGTGGAACTGCCGACTCTTACAGGTACAAGTGAAAGAAAGTACTGGTGAACTGGAGTACAAATCCCATGATATTTGCACATTAATTCAAATTCCCAAATGTCTCCTAATTAACTCTGTCCTGGGTTTTTTCACACTGCTTTTTAGTTCTTTAGGCTGTCCAAGAAAAAAAGTCACATAAAATCCACCTTAATAGAACTGCACAATAACGAGCTCACAAGAGCCTGTAATGTCAAATAAGATTTATCTCTCTCTTACACGGCTCAGTCAAGTAAATACAAGGGGGATCTTGTTGTGAATTCAAACACATCATAAACAAAATGTTTAACAAAAAAATCATCGTGTATACATATAAAAATCAGCTGTGTAGACTAATTCCTATATGATCATGTAATTTGCACATATATATTTATGTACGCAAGTATCCTTTGATATGCCCACGATGGCTCCAGTGTTTGAATCATTTTCATTGGAGAAGGACCATTGTTACCAAATGACAGTGACAACAAATGACCTAAGATGGTCTTTTGGTGAAACCTAAACCTAAGCACCCATAAAACTGTCTATTTGTCTTGGACTAAAACAGTAATCTGGACAGTGTTGTGGATTCCAAGTCCATGAACAAATTGCATGATGAGAACTGTTCCTTACAGGGCTTCTTTTGCTTGGAATATGCTCCCAGTCAACATCAGACAGACAAAAAATAGATTGTCTTTCAAAAAGTTGCTAAAACAAAATCTGATGAATCTTAAATAGATGTTATTGTGGTTATTACTGTTTCTGAACCTTGGATTGTTTTTATTTCATTTTGTTGCTGTACATTTGTGACAGTTTCATTTTGGTTTTCAGTGCAGGCTATTATTGATTAGTGTTTCATATGTAGAGTAATTGTACTTTTTTTTTTTTTTAGTTTTGGCCCGTTTTGTTTTGGTTTTTTTTGTTTTCGTTGTTCTTGATACAGTATCATTTTTAATATTGTTTGTTTTAACTGATTGTTATTGCTGTCGAGCGGATCCCAGGAAGACTGGCGACCGCTTTGTGGAAGGTAATGGCGATCCCAATAAAGAATGAAGAATTAAAAAAAAAAAAAAAAGACAATGAGAGGACACAGAGTTAAAATGACACAATACGTGGTGTTTACGTTTCCAACAAGCTCTAGATGACAGCATGCGTAAGATTCTGAACACACACTTTGTGTCATTTTGGCCTCACTCATCAGATACCAGTCGGTACTTTAATTGGCTGGTTCTGTCCAAATTCATATGGAGCTATTAAGTCCACATTGTTAATCTGATGATTAGCCTGTCTGTTTGTATGGACTCGCGAACACCTACCATGAGCATCTGTTAAGAAATTCAGTTTTCCTGGTGCCTTATTTGCTAGATGTGCCTGTTTGTGTAGCAAAACTAATTAGCTATGTGGTTGACTGCGTCGCCTGTCATTTAGAGTTGTTTTGCCGTTCTGGCGTAGTCAAAGTTGCCGATTCTGTTCTTAGCCTACATCATTAAAATAAAGCACAGCTAGAATACAAGCTAATTAAAGTGTACCATGATGCGCTATTACCTCAACAAATCGTGCTCTCTCTCTCTCTTTTGCTGTCTCTCTCTCTCTCTTTTGCTCTCTCTCTCTCTCTCTCTCATTTGCTTGTTGCTGTGAAGCCTAAGGGTTTCTTTAAGAATTATTTGGTAAATGTCAGAAATATGTGTTGTTAGCTTGCTGTTTCCTCAGCAAAGGATATAATAAAATGAGTCTGTGCCACTTGTTTTCCTCCATTCACTTGTTGGCAACTTCATCTTTGATATGTCAACTGTAAATATCAGTCCTCATTAATTAATGTCAAAGAGCAACTTGTTGGTTCAAGATCTAATTTGTGCCTTAATTTCCCTTTGGCATCGAGCAGTCACAGTTTAAAAAAAATAAAACAGAAAAACAGATACAGTGTTTTCAATTCTCCTTGAGGAAAAAGGGGTTAGATCATGATCGATAGAGAGAGAGAGAGAGAGAGAGAGAGAGAGAGTATGTGTGAGAGAGACAGGGAAAGAGTGTGTGTGTGTGTGTGTGTGTGTGTGTGTGTGTGAGAGAGAGAGAGAGAGAGAGAGAGCGAGAGAGAGAGAGATTGTAAATGCTGCAAAGGTCAAAGGCCAAGTGATGGACTTGCAGGAAATAAAGGGAAGTGAAGACGAGGCAGAAGAGGAGAACAAGGCCTTGGCACTCAGTGATGTCATATGGATGAGTCAGACTCCAGGCCAAGGGCAGGCTCATTATGTCAACCTGTCAATCATTCTTTGGCCAATCAGGAATCTGACAGGTTTGCTGATGTTGAGCCGCCAAAACCCCTCTCTCAGAAAACAAACAAATACAAGCAAGAGACTGGCACAAGGCCATAACAACACTGTCACTACAAAAAAATCAAACAAGGCCATAACAACACTGTCACTACAAAAAAATCAAACAAGGCCATAACAACACTGTCACTACAAAAAAAATCAAACAAGGCCATAACAACACTGTCACTATATAGAAATCAAACAAGGCCATAACAACACTGTCACTATATAGAAATCAAACAAGGCCATAACAACACTGTCACTACATAAAAAATCAAACAAGGCTATAACAACACTGTCACTATATAGAAATCAAACAAGGCCATAACAACACTGTCACTACAAAAAAAACAAACTCTGTAAAGGAATATATTCTCCACTGTCCAAGGAATATTTTTCCAATGTTATTGACATGTGCTCCATAGGTTAAAGGTTCAGAGTGGTCACCTTGACGACAATAACAAAAACAACGATGACAACTACGATTACGATGATCACGATGACAAAAACCCAGTGATACCATGCCAATATCCATGGGTGAAATCTTCCACAATTAAGCCACTGGGCTTCAACAGATCTCTTATTATGTTTCTTCAGAACAAAACAGACCTTTGAAGTTAGTGATACCCCCTGCATGTGAGGTTATGTGCTGATTTTAATACTGTTCAAATGGATGAGCATGGTTCTAATTGTGTGTGTGTGTGTGTGTGTGTGTGTGTGTGTGTGTGCGCGTATGTGTGTGTGGATGGGTGGGGGGATGATGCACAACTTTACTTCGTACTTCTCTCTCTCTCTCTCTCTCTCTCTCTCTCCACCCTTCCTCTGCAGAATGCTCAAATACACATTCTTCCAGGATACCTCTCTCTCCTCTCTCGCTCCTTTCTTTAAGAGAATAGATTGGACTAAATGTTTTACTCTCTCTCTTTGTCTCTCTCTCTCTTTGTCTTTCACTGCTTTCTTTATTTCCTTTTTCTTCTTCTTTTCCCACCGCACCATTTACAGATTTACAGTGCGAAACCAAAGAGTGGCGTGGTAAACAGAGTATCAGTCATTTCCAGGAATTGTTTTATACTGAGGTTGTCATGGCGATTGGCGTACTTCTGTTCACCATACTGCAGCAATATCCGCAGCACCGTTGAATGCGATTAATGAATATGACCATTAGCGATCCGCATGGGTTTTGTGTACATTAACAAAAGGAAACTTAAGACATGGAATATTTGAAGGCCATCGGATTCCATTTTCTGATAACACTGGCATTTATGGACACACTGTAAGAGAAATGATTCATTTTAAATAGCACATATAATTGAATGGTTGAATTGCATGCGCAAGCAAAAGGAGAAAGAAATTGTCTTCTTTCCCAGTGTTTGTATCCTAAATTCACCTCATCATTTAACTGTGCTGTAAACAGCCAGTACGAATGCTACCTTGCACATGTACGTAACTAACCTACGCATATACAACCTGTGTTTTTAAACACTATGTAGAAAAGTGGAAGGTACACCAGCAATGTAAAAATACCATAGACCTCACGGTCAGGTACCTGAAAAAAAAAAGCCTTAGTCCTTTTATACTCACAAACCTATTTAATTCACAAAGTTTCAGGAATCTGGGTACCTTATAACAGAAGTTCTCTCCCCTGACAAAGGCCAGCAGTAATGAAATGATTTGATGTGGTATGAATTTGTTGGCAGTATAAGCCAAGGAAACTGAGATGACTAATGAAAAAGTCTTTGTTCCACACACTAGAACAAAGCCTTTTTGTCTTTAATCAGTGTCAAACTCTGCTTCATGTAAAAACATCATTTAAGAGAGACTGGAGCAAAACCTTTATTTTCTCCTGGACCACATAAAATTAAATGGAATGTGATCAATATTTGGTCCTAAGAAAACAGTCCTTTGGTGAAAGAAAAATGATTGGAAACCTCAAAAGTGGCAGCGTATGAGCACTGAAAACATGGTTACACGATTATAAAGTGTGGACCACTGAAATGTTTTTGCTGAGTATTCAGGAATGGGCTACAATTTACAGCAGTGTTTTAGCAAATAAAAGAATGAATGAATAAACAAATAAATTAAAAGAAAGTCTAAGATTAAAAAATGAAATGATGTTGATTTACTAAAACCACCATGTGAAGACAAAACAGATTTTAACGGTGCAGAGCAAGACATGCTTAATGATATACAAACACTGTAAAGTCAGCCTGAAAATATAAACCACCACCTCGTATTGTTTTCTCTCAAGTCCTTGCTAAACAGCCCCCCCCCCCCCCCCCCCCCCATGTAACTTGTGAGCTCTTCGAATCATGACAGCCCAGACTGGGAATTCTGGGACTTTACCAGAATGTCCAGTAGAGTCACTTGCACAGATAAGATCAAAGGTTAGAAAATGAAGAATAACTGGACTGAGAACAAATTATGAGGTAGTAAAAGAATTAACACAAACAATGTGACCAGGGTGGTGTTGGCATAATGTGAGCGATGGATAAAAGAGGTTGACAAACAGTCAGTGGGCTGAGACTTCAAGCACCAATCAGGATGGGGTTCATAATCACATAAGAATTGACCCCCTCCTGAGAGGTCACAAGTGTGATCAGAAAACAAATTATGACAAAACAAAAAGCTATGACATTGTACCAGAGGGGTAAGTTATTGCATCACAACCAGGGGATGACACAATAATCAATTCATATTCCATCAATCCTTTTCTCATTCACACTGGACTGACTATTTGGACTGATTCTGGACTGCTTGGGAGTTTTCGTAGACAGCAGCAAAAAGCTCTCGTTGAGTTTAGAGCACAGGAAAAGGAGTCAGCGATGACTCATCTCTGAACAAAAGGCTATGTCCCTCAGAGCTGAACTAAAGCTAAAATGTCACTGTACTTTTACTGACTCACCAAAACTGGACATGTTTAAACCGACCCCTGGCTATACCGTCCCAGTGAACTCGTCTGAGAACACCTGCCACTTTCCATCTCCAGATCTCCAACACACATGACTCACTTCTTCAACTAATTATCAACAATTTTGGAAGAAAACAATCTGAAGTGGTTTGTGGTGGTAGGTTTGGGTAGAGAGTAAACATGCAGGACAGGTTTTTGGGTTGGTGGTAGAATAGGGTGGGGTGGATTTGATTTCTGCCCAAAAGGAAAAGGCATTTGATTCGAGCCAAATTTTGTTTGTGAATCTCAGTCAGTGGTTTGGTCTTCATTAAGGCCTCTTGAGGGCTTGTGAAGGAGAAAAAAAATCAGTTGTGAGGTTTTTTTTTACTCTTTACTGTGATCATGCCAGATTACCATCACCGCTCCGGGTAAGAGTAGGGAATAATTTAAGTCCCCACCCCACCCCACTCTAAGGTTCATTGCCTCACCCTTCCCTCACACCCTACCTCCTCCTCTGCCCTATAAACCATAAGCCTCCTCCTTCACCACCTTCCCATGTCCCCCCACCCCCTTATTCTCAGTCCTGCCAAGAGATATTTAGGCCACTTAGTGAAGGAGGGAGCACACAGCCCAGATTCCTGGGACGCGTTCTGCCAGCACATCCATCACGCGCAGCTAAAACTGCTGAATAATATAGACAGGCCGCCAACTGCTGCTTTTAAACGATCACCTCATCACTCTGTGCTCGCCACTCCCCGCTACACCGAACTTCACAACTATAGCACACATCGGAAAGAGAGAAAGAGGGAGAGGGAAGGAGGGAGGAGAGAAGGGGGCGATGAGAGAGAGAGAGAGAGAGAGAGAGAGAGAGTAGAGAAGGTTGGAGGAAGAGAAGAGAGAAGGTTAGAGGAAGAGAGAGACAGAGAGAGATGAGAGGTTGAAAAGAAGAAGTGAACGTTGTCCTTTTTTTTCAACCCAAACATATCCAACCCACAACTAAACCCCAAATTAACAGTGAATGTGAGGCCATTTTGAACATTCCAAATACAAGTGGTACACATTTCTACTATCTCTCTGATTTAAAAAAAAAATCATGAAGTAAGTTTTCTGTCTATGTATTACAGCAAATAGCAAAGAAGAAGCAATATCAAAGAAGTGTGTTATGGCTGGTTACACTAATGAATGAAGGGGTGTATGAGGTAAAAAGAAGGAATACAGTGTGTTCAAAGCATGAGTGTATTTTGTTTCTGCTCACACTCTCTCTGGTCTTGAACCTGGTCCATTGGAATCTCCTCAGATTCTCCATCAATAAAGGGAGAAACTGCAGTGGGTGAGACCTTAGATTGACCCTAAGTATGACTGTACACTGGATATTTACAACTGAAGTATGTTGAGTCAGCACAAATTCAATCTGCCAGCTTCTTCAGCACTGGCCTGACATTTATGGTTTTTGAAATAGGAAGGGATAGCCCAGCAGGAAAATTGTCAGCACAAATCAATACAGCCAGAGAGAGAAAGCAAGAGAGAGAGAGAGAAAAAGGTGGGGGGGGGGGGGGCTGAGAGAAAGAGAGAGAGAGAGAGAACTGAGAACATTATCTGTACATTTAACGTGATGGGATGATTACTGAACTGAGGATTTCAGAGTTTTGCACAAGTCAGTAAAGTACTGCTTGCTGTAGTTTTGCTGAAGCATTGTGATTTTAAAGAATATGATGGAAGAATTGTATCTGTGTTGCCACATCCTTTGAAGAGATGAAAACAATCTCCCAACACACGTTTCTACTTTATTAACTCTCTCTCTCTCTCTCTCTCTCTCTCTCTCTCTAATTGATGTCATATGGTGGACAGACAGCACCTCCGCACTAGTCTGAGCGTCTTTCTCTGGCGTGCCAGTTAACAGTCAAACGGCTCCTTATTCATATCACTGTCATCATGGGAAATTGTGTCATCGTCACTCTATTGATCTTCTCGTCAAAGAGACGTTAGATTAATAGATGCTAGAGAGTACTGTTTTCACAGCAGCACCAACTGTCCTCAAATCCCAGCAGTGAATGTTAAAATGCAAACACACAGCAAAGGAATGGAAGATGATCAAATAATAAGAAGATTTTGAACCTGTGGATTAACACAGAGTAACATCTCTGTGTCTCCAAGGACACATTATGTTGAAACAAAGCTGCATTCATTAGAAGAAAAATAAGAAGAGAATGAAAAAAGTGAGAAGAATGTTTCAAGTAACTTCAGACAGTTATACTCTGCTTTTAAAAATATATTTTAGAAACACAAATACAGATCAATTCTAGATAACGTCATTAGCAATAAAGAAAGTAAGTAAAAATCGGTTAGAGAACAATAAGTTGTTACCGCTAATATGCATTCACTTTACGACAATTAAAGGCACAGAGGAGAGGGGTTCGAAAAACCTGACTATTTATTGTCCTTTCGGCACCTTTGCTCAACACGGAACAATTTCCGGATCGCTCTGAATCTTTGGATGGTGGCGGCTTTGTGACAATCGAGCCAATGTTTAACAAGTGCTCGTTTAGAACGGTCAGCGCTGATTACCTTGGGGCTCTTAATGACAACACGGTCCTCTTAAGCGATAGCACAGCCACTATCAGTGTTGTCACAGTTCTCTGGCCGAAGGGGAGTGGCAACACTTGATCGTCGCTGCTACGGTAACGCACAGGCAATTGGCTGCGATGACGGGCATATCTGCATATCAGGGCCGAGTGTGCCAAAACGAACGCTGACAACAAAACCCACCCCCTCCGTCTTCCTCACTCCGAACCGTCTGCTACTTTCTCGTAAAATAGTAGCGCCACTCAGATGTGAGCTGTGCAATTGGAAACCAGTCACTTCAAAAGGAGGAGCAACGTATTGTTTGACAAGAAATCTCCTATAGGCCAACCACTTCACTCTGCTTTTTAGTTTTTTTTTGGAAGTTTTGTCACTGTGGTAACGAAATCGTTTATTTAATTATCTGTCGAAGAAAATCAATGTTTAGACGGTGACGCTGCACGCAGATTACTCTGCATGAGATAACGAACGCAAGAAATAATACAAAAAGCCCTCTGCAGATCTCTGTTTAAAGACAAGCACGCCAATGTGTTTACAATTTAACTCACCCATGGTAGAGCTCATTCAGAGTAACTATGTGAGATGTCTGTCTTTGGGTCCCTGAGGTATGGCCCTGGGAAACTCTAGCAGTAGCCTTAATGGGTCTCTCCTCTCAGAGGTTGACATGGTGAAGAATTGAACTGCTGCACTGTGTGTTTTGGGTTCTCAGAGGTAATCCTGTAACATTTGTTAAGAGCTTTGAGGATTAAAGCCAGACCAGTAACAACAATGAGAAGTAACAAGTTTCAACACACTTTACAGGCTTTCTAAAAGGATTGGCGCTACTAACTCTTTCAGAAAGGATACCATTATTTATTCAGTCTCTGGACCTCAGAATTATAAAATATATAAAATGTTGTTGATCTCTTGGAACAGAGTCTAAACAACCTTAGACGACGTGTGTGCCACATTAACTAAACATGTTTATATGATGAAGCCATTCCGAGATACAGTGTACTAGCCTTTTGGGGTTACTGATGGCTATCTGATACAGTTCAACAAAAACAAAACAAAAAAAGGATTTCAAATGGAATCTCTCTCTCTCTCTCTCTCTCTCTCTCTCTCTCTCTCTTTCCCACACGCACACACACACACACAGACACACACGTCTCAGGTTCAACGTGTGGTAAGCTTCTCTTCATCTCTTGTGTCTGCCGCTCTCTTACCAAACCATCTCATAATCTATTTCTGAAAATTAAATTACATGCTTGAGTTTACAGTTGGGGTGGTGACATATTTCTGAGAAATGTTGTGTAGTCCAAATACAAATAAAGGTCAGTACAAACCATGGGATGTACAAAACAGTTACGTCCAACCCACTTTATGAAATTAGTATGGAACAAAGAAACAAAAAAATGTAATTTTGTAAGTCATTTTATAGGTGCACGAAGGCTTTACTTTGTTAAACCGGAATTGGGCCACATTCACATGCTTTCGTGTCTTCTAAGCACGGAATTCCAACTGCTCCTCTATAAGCCACGTTCGCAATCCAGGTAATATAATTATCATCGACTCGCTGTGCCGTGTGCATATAAGACCGACAATGATTCAAGAGTCCCTATTTTTTCATGACGATAGTTTGTGTGTTAAGCCTCTACATAGTAAACAGTATGTTTAATGACTTATGGCATTTGCCAACTGCATGCATAAGCATGCGCATTTACCCTCACTGGCCTCATTTTCTATAGAAATCGGCCCAAAATAGCATCCTTTATAGCATTTTACTCCACTTGCGGGTGGGTAGTTCAGTTGTGATTCTCATCGGTATTAGTGTTTATGACAGGTTTTATGACCCATTCTTATACCATCTGTAAGTAATCTCTGACCTATTATAAACTGGAAAAAACGGCCGTTTTTATTTATTTTTGAAACTGTTTATGAACTGGGGAGTGTGGCCTGCTTCTATAGGTTCTGTGAGGTGTAATATAAACTGCATCAATGGTAAGAAACCCTCCTGCACGTTTAATGTTTCAGATCTGCATGTAATAATAATAACATTACGGTCCGTATAACGAACGGCATAAATACAAAGCCATTTAGTGGTGTCAGATATCTTAATGATATATTTGTGAACGTTGCGATGCGCGTAGTAAACTGGTGCAAAACAGTGCCATGTAATAAGACCACTGAATTTGATTTACGCATTAAATCGAGATAAGATAACTAACACTAGGTCTACAAATATATTGAAACGACTGTTATAAAACATAGCGTGTGCATGAAGTCATCGAAATGTGTTGACTTATGCACATCGAAATGTAACAGGTGATGCTTCAGCAGAAATGAGAACGTATCCATTTTTGACTGAGGATAGTTCGAGCCAATCTGTTAAACACAGTATCATTGCGAGGAGAGAGAGGAGAAGGCGTATACTGTGGTGAAAAATGACAAAACTGTGTGTAAACACCCGTAATTTTACAAAAATGCACAGCAACGTGAGCTATGGTCACACACTTTTCCTCCTGCGTCGAACAACGTACTGTAGTCTCTTCTGAAAATTATACAGAAATGTGTGATGGACACATTGGCAGACCTCAGGCAGAACTCACATTTAGAGCGAGCGCAGGCCCGTTGTCCAATGAGATCTGGAAGTTTGAGAGAAGGCGTATCTTACGAATCATGGGGTTTGGTTGCGCTCATCGTTGAGGGGGCATAGAACTTGATACAGTGTAGCAGTAAATCAGAAGGACCTACAGTTACAGCGTTGAAATTTGTTACCCTGTTGCAAGTATTTTTGGCGAGTGATCGGAGCAAGTGATATCACTGCAGTCTCCCGTTTGGGGAAGAGTTCAGTTGTTGAACAAGGACTACACCGGGTCGTTTTCAGGCTCAGTTGAAACATAACTGAACAAATATATTGACTGGAAATGTCTGAAAATAAGCCGAGTGATGATCCGAAGTTATCCACGACGGACAGGGTGGTTAAATGTAAGTGTAAATTTCTTGTCACAATGAATGCGAATGGCTCTCCTGTTGTTTTTAAATGCAACGAAATGTTTAAATCGCAGTGTTAACGAGTCTCCCTGTCGCAGACCTCGATAGTCGTTCGTTTTGTAATGGTGTGCTGATATGAGAGACTGCTTATGGAGAAAATGGGTGTTAGCCGGCTGTATTGGTAAAAGTAGGAAGTAAAGGTAGTTATTACTCGACTGGGAAGCATGACTGGTCCGCAGAAATACCTTCGTTTTAGGCGTGAGCTTGCACAGTAGAATACTCTTTAGATATTTTACCAGTCAAATGGTCTTGCATACGTCCAAGTTTTCATGTCAAACGTCGTAATATTAATTTCCCCAAAGCTCCCTGCCAATTTTAAAACAATCAGGCGTTGCACGCTAGGCATCGCAATTCAGTTTGCATGACGAAAGATCGACCAGTTTATTTTTTGTCGTTTTGCATTACAGGCTAAGTTTTTTTTTTCCCTCTCAACTGTGTACATATTAGGGACAACATTCTGCAATAGATGGTGTTCCGTATTGTTTGTACCCCCCCCCCCCAATACACACACACACACACACACACACACACACACACACAAGTCCTCGCCACTGCGATGTTATGAACCTTTTCACTATGAAGTCAACGTGAACCGTGACCTTTTTCGGCATTAGACTGCAACGAGTAAAGCACAGAATCTCTAACCCATATTGCAAGACCCCGGAGATGTACTTTCTGTTGTCATTAATAAAACATGATGAACAACTAGTAGTTCCGGAGCTCTGAGGGTACTTGTTCTCTGTAACTGTAGTTGTTTTTTGACAGGTAATTTCAACATATCATTTTGTCGTCGACCACAAGCTGGTTTACCTCCAAAGAGACATGGTGGCCCTCCCCCGATATGGAGTCTCGATATATGTTTTTTTTTATTGCACCATTAGCGTGTCCACACATGAGCAAAGATCTCCGGGGGTTCCACACAGTTCTCAATGTTTAGAATAATTCCTTCCCATATTGTCTCACCGTCTCGGGCAAATAACCGTTTATTTAGTCTCGGTTCTCATCCCGACTCGCTCATGGTAATAGCAACATGTATTTATGCGCTCTCTCTCTCTTTCTGATATTGATTGATTTCTCTCTTAAAGGAACTCCCAGTGATTCAACATCAGAAACAAACGCGTTTCATTACATTGGCAGTATCCCTTTGCAAAGCATTACGAAGTGCAATCTCCCCCAGGAGCGGAGCAGGGAGGAGAGTCGGGAAAGAGTCTTGTTAAATATTTAAGAGATTGTAGTTCATTGAATCGGCTTGATGGACGAGATCTCTTTAATAGCAATACCGTGCTCAAATGCACTTCCAACTCTATTCAGTCGTTCAAACGGGACACAGAATGCAACCAAAAAGACATTGGCTGTGGTCAGTTGAATGACTTCTGATGGAAATGGGATATTGCTACCCCCCCCCCCCCCCCTTTTTGAAAAGATTGCTTGAGGCAAATGAAAGTTTTGATACTCAAAGATTGTTTACACAAACTGCGCACAACTGCCTGATGGAACAGTGGGACAGGGGCATTCTGGGTATAGCTCTGTGTGTGCATGGCTAAGGGTATACCAGTTGCATTGCTAACAGATCAATTACCCATATCTCAGTTTGCTTACCTTCACAGAGGGACTCTTGTGTGTTCCACGTTAATGTTGATGTTTGCTTGATTCATCAGAAATGTTGAGATGAGATGAGATGATATGATATGATACCTTTGGGGGGGTGTCACTCATTGTCCTGGTTTTATGAGGCATAGTTTGTGTGGCAGCTGGCTCAGGCTTGGTCTTGTTTACCTATTTCTTCTCTCTGGTACACAGTAACTGTCTTCTCTCTCTCTCTCTTTTCCATGACCCTGTCAGAGTCACTCTGTTTACTAAACACCATTACCAGTATCTAGAGGCAAAATGCAGTGAAGTCATTTGTTTTAGCCTTAAGATTTTTTTCCCCTCCTCTCTCTGCTGACACATGGATAGTGCTGCAGACTCTGTAGGGAGGCCATGCAGTTTGCAGTGATCTGAAACTGATTTGTTGTTGTTGTTGTTGTTTACTGAAAACTGCAAGGGTGAATTGCTGTGTTTTTTTGTTTTTGTTTTTTGACTTTTTTTTTTTTCCTAATGCCGCTCTTTGTTTCACTCGACCCAGTCAGTCAGAACTGTTCCATAATGCTACGCTCTGTACGGTTTTCCAGTACCTTTATAAAACAGGCCAGCCCATCTACTAAATGGGTCTTATATGATAAGTATTATAGTGGCAGCCAGAAAATAGCTGCGTTTAGATCTAACCTCTTTTCCTTAGCTGAAAAGGCATTAGATCAAGTGTGTCTATTAAACATAAGTTTCCTCTTCTTCTAAAGATGGATTTTGCTATCAAAATGACCAGATCCCTCAAAGAACCATGGATTTAATTTAGCATTGCAAACAGACCAGAATTCTGCTTCAGAAATGACACAGACTCAAGATACTTGTTCTGAAGCTTTAAAAAAAAAGAAAAGAAAAGAAAAAAGCTGTTAGTTTTGTTAACTTGTTCTTCATGTGATGTCGCTAAGCAAGACTCATAATAATTGGTGAATAATTTGCATATGCTCCTTAGTTTCCATTAACGGTCTTGATTTTCAGTCGAGACAGATTCCAACCGAGTCATTGTTTCATTCTGCAGGAGTTGTTAGAAGTGGTTGGGGTCTGTCTGACTGGCACTAGGAGACGTGTGAATGACACGGATGAATCGGTGCGGTGTGAGCTCTTTCTGTGTGGTGAAAGCGTTTCTCGTCTGCCTGCCCACCTGAGCACAGCACGCCACCTTGCTCTGATGCCGTCTGTGACATGGAGGTGGACAGATAGCGCCTGACATTTGACTTTTGAGGAGATGCCCCCGCGCACCGCGGCACAGGGGGTCCTCCACGGCTGCTCATGCCCGGGCAGACGGATAGCTGAGTCATTTTTAGAACGGAACATTAAGTAACGCCAAACCCCCACCCCCACCCTTATATCCCCACCCTCCAGTCTAACTTTCCCTCCCTGCCTTCTGCAATCACCTGTGGAGAAAGGCCCCTTTTCTGTACTTACACACACACACACACACAGATGGAACTATTTGGCATTTTTGATATGCATGCAAGCACGGGCTTTTTTTTACTTCTGTCCTTACTTCTTTATTAATCCCAGTTTTGATGACTACACGTATAGTTTCATTTTTCATTGTTCGATGGGATTCTTCTTTTTTGATCATTTGTCATGTGGTTTATGGGTTCGATTTACACGTCTGTGTGGAGCTGCTCCACAGCATTGCAGTGCATGAGCACGACAGCTGTGCTATAAAAGGAGCAAAAACAATCCCTTTGGGTGCGTTGGATTCAGGCTCAGAGGACTGTTTGCAACGGTATGTTGTTGGGGTATCCCTTATCGTTGTGACCTTGGGTGTGAAGACAGTTATGTATACGTGTGTGTGTGTGTGTCTTCCCACTCTGATACAGTAGCAGAAGGAGGGTGCAGAGAGTTTGTCACAGTCTCAGGGCCTTGCCAAAAGAGCCAGAGGACATGAACAGGCTTCTCCTCCCTGTTAGAGGGTCTACCGACCTCTCAGAACCAGCCGAGGAGGAGACAGCCATCAGACGCTCACACTTTCTCTCCTCTTCAGGAGTCGGCGACCAGTTCTCTGCCTCACCCACTTACTCTGTGCAGCGACAATACAGTCCCACCTCTGCAATGTTTCTCTCTGTCTCTCTCTCTCTCTTTCTCTGGCAGCATAAAAGTGGAACAGCGCTCTTCTCTGTCATAGTCTGGCTAGCACAGAGTACTGTGTCAAATACACCGTGAATCTTCAGTAAGGCTTTTCTCCTCTTTCATTCTCACCAAAGGTGATTCTTTTTTTTTCTTTTTCTTTTACCCACTGGAGTTCCAGTGGAGATGTGGAAAGAGATGTGGCCCTCCTCCTGTTTTTTTTCTGAACTTAAAACTGAATCAGTGAGAACTTTTCCCTCAGGCGTTACTCAGCCAGCCATGAGGTCCTTAAGGAAAAAAGAAAACCAAGAACAAGGATGAGTTCATGTGTTCAGGCTCGTGAGTATATGAGTTAGGGTTTTTCACAAGTCAAAGTTTTCACGGTTATCCCATTGCAGGCTGCTGCAAATGAAAAATCAGTTATTTGGGTTTTGTGCCAACAAACACCGAATCCTCGACTGATTAAAATATAGTCAAATATTCCGCCCAAATCAGACACACAACATACAGATTGATTTCTGGAAAGAAGCTTTTATGCATATTATCCCATGCAGTTTAGGATTTTGAAAGGTATTGGTAGATGAATCATATTTATTAGCTCCATTTACGTGTTCAAATACATATCATAGACATATATCATAAGAGCTACAGCTTTGACAACACTACCATACACAGCTGAGACTAGCCCCAAATGTGCTGGCCTGCAAACAAGCTTCCATCATCAAGTTCAGCACAGTCATTTATGAGGTGCTGTTGTGAAAACCATACTGAAGTATTGAATACCATATGGAAAACCATATGGACATGTATGACAGTCTGGTAATTAGGGGTTTGATCAGTGCAAACTCAACTGCTCAATTGGAGAGAGGGCTCTGTTACGAAGATGGCCAAAAGTCCAAAGAAACAAGTGCAAAGACAATAAAATGATGTCATACAATATCAGAAAAATCAAAAAGGTTTTGTGTGGTTGTTGATGCTGGTGTGGTCTAATGTAGGACATTGCTCAGGACCAAGGAGAACCTAATGAAAAACAAGAAAAGGTTGTTGGTTACATAATCAGAATCAGGAAAACAAAAAAAAAAGCTGTTTGGTTCTCCATAGCTTTCGGATTAGTTGGCTCTGCAGCTGTTTGGGAAAAGTTGTCAAGGTTAGCAAGGAGGCAGCCCTGTCAGTCCTTGGAGTGGAAATGTTTTCTCTGTATGAGCTGTATCAAAGCTCTGTCTTTGAAGCCATTCTAATACTGATAAGCTTTCTGGCCAATCCCACCACTCTGGACCGCCAGACCACAAATGTTCAAGGTTGGAGAACATTTTTCCACAGCGTTGAGTTGCACAGCATGTCAAGGAATGCGTGCGCAGATCTTCAGCTGTTTATAACATTTAGTGTGATGATAGAGAATCAATACTGCTTTGTCTTTCATATGATGACTAAACATATACACAAAGTACATTTAGTATGTTGTAGCCGAGGCATGCCGGTTACAAAAACACAAAAATGATTTTGAACTCTCACTGCAAAATGAATTGGGGAAAACATTTGGAGTGTATAGTTACATCAAACAGGGTGTGTGCTGGTTCTTAAGATACAATGTTCTGGTTGCTTTTTCATTCTTTCATTTCTTCTATGATGTGCAAGATGTGTCAGTTTCACAAGAATGGGCATTCCTCCGTTAGCTCTATCAAAGGAACTCAGTTTTCCAGAGCACCTCCACCAACAATGTTTTTTTCACCCAATGTTGTGACTTTTACGGGCTTCCTGGTTGCTAACAGAAAGTTGGTTGTTACTCTTGGTCAAGTCAGCAACTTACAAAACGTGTGGTGCCCTCTGAGAAACAGTGTTTCACGACACAGGACACGGAAACATCATTAGGGTTGTGCAAGGACAGCTGCTTCCTTAAGAAAACAGAATAATACCTGCAAACCATGATGATGGATGTATCATGTATTTCTCCACAAATGAGGAACATAACCCAAGTGCACTGTGAAAAGTTATACTTGGCTTGGTTCCTCTGCTGGATCACTATATGACTCTGCTTACTGCTTATATACCTTACTTAGAGCTCTAGCATGCTGGCATGATCCCAGAACCATATGACATCATCGCGCTGGGTGAGCTTGAGTGGTATTGCAACACACACACATAAACACACGCTCGCACAGCCGTTCACAGGCTTCGTGGAACCAGGTTTCAGCAAATCATCTGTCCATCAGCTCTCATTAGATTACACAGGAATTAGTCAAGCAATAGGTGGATTAAGGGCGCGGTAAAGCAGCTAACCTGCTCAGATTATGACCAATATAAGTGGATGAAAGCAGCTCCGTTTCAGATGGGGGTGTGCGTGTGCGCCTGTGTGTGGGGAGGGGCATAGGAGGTGGGGGGGCAGCGAGTGAAATTTGACTGCAAACGGTAGCCTGCAGTAACCAGTTCTCCTGCTAATTCAGGGTGAACAGAACCCCATGCAAATCAGTCCCATGCCAGCTCACTTTGATGCCGCAGGAACGCCACACACATAAACGACAGGCCTCGTCTTTTTTCCTGGCTCTGCCGTGGACTCGGCTTGACTTGGACTTTATGCAAATGACTTCTGCGGAAACAGAGCTTCAATTTCAGCCGCAGCGTGAAGACTAGGGCGTTTCAGTGTAACGACCTCTCTTTGGACTACTGCACAAACGCCAACAATGTTTCTACTCATCTTTAGCTCGGCTCTTTTTCTCTCTCTTTTTTATTCACTATTGTTTCCATGCCAGCGGTAGATGGCTTTTTATTTTTTACCTTATGTTACTCCAGGCAGTTTTAATTGTTCTTTGAGAATACAGATCCCATGTATTTACCTGGTTGTGGGTTTGAGGAGTGTATAAGCGTAAGACCAGGCCTCTGGCCTCACTGGCGTCTCGAGTTAAACGTTCGATCGTAGTCAAAGCTCTCAAAGCTCATTCCCTCCAGGTCAGCCCTAGTGTTTCCCGCAGAGCTTGAACACAGACAGCACTAACGGTGTTTACCTTAGGTGGTGGAATATCACAGCAGCCTGTCATGTCTTTCTCTATGGGGTGAGACAGCGATGGAAGTCATGGAGCATAACCTTTCACTGTATTACTTTTCTGTTTGGAGTTTTTGCACAGACACTAAGCAGAGTCTAGCAAAGACTGGGATTACCCCAGTGTTAAAAAGAAAGAGACACAGGACGAGTCCTAAGGAATGTGTCATCATTATTGGTCTGCAGGGAACAGTTTGCTAAATGGGTCAGTAATATTAGATGTACTGACAATGAATCTATCCATCCTTTTCTCACAAAACCATTAAACAGATGGATATGTTTGTTGCATTAAACTATCACACAATATCAGTGTCACTTATCAGGAATATTCATTATTTTTTAATACAGCAGTTGTTTGGGGTTTAAAAATCAACAATGTCAAGATGGTGTAACCGTCTGACCTTCATCGTATGTACAACCACTGGAGTACTTTAAAAAAGCCAACTTTCTCACTGTTAATGTCGAGTTAGGATTTTGAATACATACAGCAGTGTTGCATTCCTATTTTAAGTGTTCTACTATTTGATTTTGTTATCTGTGGATATGTCAGTCACTGTGTATTTGAAATAAGCCTGCCATTTACATGTGTGATTGACAGTGTTGTGCCTGTGGTAATATCTACCGCTGTCTTTTTATGTAAACAGCAGTGGCAGTGTGCTGAACTATAGAATTGTTCTCTAAGGTCTCTCTCACTTCACTGTTGTTATGTTGATTAGTATTATGAACCTTTGCTGTTGAACACTGAAAACAGATAAGCATATGGTCAAGGTCTCTGCCATTTTAGGTTGCATTGCCATTGGCTGTGGAGAGTCCAGGGTGTCCCCTCCTTTATCCATACAGTGCCAGACGGAGCTGTGCCTGGCGCAGTTTCGGCTCACGTTGCAACCAAACCACCAGCTGTCTGAGACAGGGGGATTACTCATTCCCAGCCCTTCTGCTTTTCAAAATGAAACTAAGATGTGTTTTCTCTTTGACTGGGGAGAAACATCTCTCAAACCAAAAGAGGGGTGTGTTTATGTGTTTTAACTTCGTCGTAGAGTTGAAACAGTCATGTGTTTATTAGACAATACCCCCCCCCCACACACACACGCGCGCACACACACACGCACACACACACACACGCACAGACACACACACGCACACACACACACGCACACACACACACACACACACACCATCCTCCTCTTGAGAAATTGGTAGATGCATCATCACTGATCAGTCAGTGGCATGTCTGCTCCAAACAACCTGGTGTGACTGATGGACGGATGAGCAGACAGCGAAGAAGGAGCCCTGACAGAAACAAACACAATCCATCGAGGACCATGCGTTGCCTCAAACTGGGTTTTTAATGCTTGAGGAGGAGCAGAAGACTCAAGGGCTGCCAAATCAGTCCTGCCTTTAAACGACGTGTATACATTTGTCAAGACCAGACCCAGGCCTGGCTGTCGTCAAGACGAGTCAAGAACGCTGTCGCCGTGGCACTGGGGAGGAGACGCACAACGGAATGGGAGCTCGGAGAGGCATCCAGGCTTGTGACTTGGCAAACAAACCGTTTATATGAAAGCCCCGTGGTCGGAGGGAATGGCAGCATGGAGCCATACCAGTGGGGGCTAGACAAGACATGGCCATATGAAGGAAAGCCAGAAAACGGCTGTGGGGTACAGAGAGATGTTAGCATGGCTAAGGCTAGTGCTGAAGGAGAGAGAAATGTGCAGAGCCGTGAACATGCCAGTGGCTGAACATTGAAAGAAGCTCCGTTTGTTCTTTCATCTTATTGTAAACTTTTTTTTTTTTTTTTTTGCTGCTATTCTTTACACATAAATTTCACCAGCACACAGATAAAATGAGATAACAGCTATGCTGCTTCTACTGGGTAGTATGCAGGCTCCCATAAAATGCCTTTGTGCTAAGGGTTTTTTTTTTCCCTAGATATTTGCGAGAGAGAGAGCGCGAGAGCAGTAGGCTTACATGTCAACACAACACACCTGCCGGGTATTTACTGACTTTGCAGTGGTTCCTGGAGCCAGAACCGTGTCGTAACACGCAGATGGGTCGACTCTCAGGCATACCAAACATGCCAAGATAAAACTTCTCTTTGACGTGTGACACAATAGCCGCTCTCCTCGCACATACCTGCAACGCCAGCATGTCTCTCCTTTCTCCTCCCCCACCCCCTCGTGGTTTTACTGTGTTTTACTACATTTTACTTGTTCTTCTCACCATTAGCAGCCAAGACTTTTTTTTTTTGTCTCGTTTGGCCAAAAATGTAATCTGAAGGTTGAGCTGACCTGTAGGCCAGATCACTCTATAACATTTATTAAAAAGTTTAACAGGATCGCAGTACTTATGGTGAGGTTGCCGAGGTATGGCGGACATCCTCAGAATGTAGAAAACAGAGAATTCTGTTGGTTGAGAGAGGCTTTGGCAAAAAGGAATTTCATATATGACTGCTTCCAATGACAACTCGTTTTCAGACAACTTGTTTGTAATCGTGCACAGTCAAAACACTTTTTGAATGCATTCGTTCAAGCAGCATTCACAATAGCTGCGACATCCTGTGTCATATTTCTCAGTTCCACAAGTTTTCGCCTGCAACCATGCATGTCTTCACGTGCAACAGCAGTGGCACCCTGCACTCCCACTCTCTGGGCTTCACCGTGTCTGTTAAAGATCGCGGCTAGCTTTTAGCTCTTTAGCCTGGCATTCGTACATGTTCTCAGAGGACTTTGATAAAGGAATGTTTTGTGTGATAATGCAAGCAATTGCTGTTTTTTGTTTTGTTTTGTTTGTTTTTGCATTACTGCAGCTATTCAACTTACGACTTACGGCACACTGCTCTTATTCTTACCCTTTGTTTTTAAGAGAGAAAGAAATTCCGATTTTCTGTAAATTTCCATTTTACTGTCTGAATTTAGTATCATAATCATAATCATGTGCAACCAAGTATTGGACTGTGTAAGCTTTGCACATTTTCAATTGTACACATACAGTTAAAGACCATTAATGGCCTTGATAAGAAAACATCTGCTTTTGTGGACATGATTCCCTTTGGATTTTACTACAGTCCACCGTTTCCCACCGAACCTTCCCACTGTCCACTGTCCACTTACTGTAAAGAGTCTGAATGTCAGACTTTTATTTTCAGATTTAGGACTCGTCTGTCATTTTTTTTCGCTGCTTTGTCTGTTTACTGACATGGCCTGTGTGTGTGTTTTCTTTATTGATTTGGAGTAAATTCAGCATCGTCAGCAATAGGCATAAATATCAAAATTCCATTCTTTTTCACTTTCCTCGCTCTCAGATTTTCTTGTTTTATAAAAGCATTTTTATTGTCGTTGTTGTTATTATTGTTTTCTGAGGATGTGGCAGGGCAAAATCTGCCTTTTTTTTTTTTTTCGTTTTGCAACGTTGCGGACACGCAGCGATGCAAGGACAGGCGTGGGCATGTTTTACCCTCTCTAGGACCCTGGCTCTGACAGACAGAGTGAGCGAAATGTGAAAAGCCAGCTGTGCACTCCCACAGAGGATTAAGCGAGAGAGGGAAAAGCCCTGGTGGAGGGAGCGGGGGGAGGGAGGGGGGTGTTGGGGGGGGAGGGAGGGTTACACCACCATGACAGTGTGTCTCTGGAATGCACCGAGAGGGAGAGAATAGGGAGAGAGAGAGAAAGGAGGTTCTCTGAATACCTGCCACACAGTGGAGAATCTCATGAGGAACCGTGTTGGCTTTAAGAGCCCTGGACGCAACTTTTGGGAATTGCAACACGCAGAGGGGGAGGTCCACTCCTCACAGGGACTGCTTCTCTCCAGACGGCCTCATCGCTCCTGGAGACTTGCTCCGTGTGGACCCCAGGGTATCTCTAGTCAAGATACTTGGCCCCCAAAATGACTGTGAACGGTGATCTAAGAACGAGGTTACAAACACACAGGAAGTACGAAACGCAGCACATTCATCTAAGGCGTTTGGTAATGAATCAGCCACCCGCAGTTGTGTGTGTGTGGATTTATGTTTTCTGTTTTTCACTCTCTCAGAAGATATGTTATACCTCCCCCCCAGGGGGTTGCCTGTGTTTGTGTTCATTATTCCCTTGTGTGTATGTATGTGTGTGTGTGTGTGTGTGAAGAGTGTGGCAGTCGCAGAGTGCCCTGGGGACCACCTCATTATGAAAGCCACAAGAAAACTGACAACAGCAACTTCAAAAGAAAAACGTCCAACTGCTGGTTAACAAGCATTATGGGGACACTTGGTCTTACCAGGACATGTTGCATAAACCGACAATATCATTCATTATTATTATCATTAAAATGCAATTAAAATGTGTTTTTATGTTTTTTATGCAGAAGCATTGTAAGCGATCGCGATAGTGTGAACAATTACACTCACAAGCTAAAACATGCTGAAACAATCACTGTGCTAACATTTAAGAAACTTTAATTGTATTAGTTGGAGTCAATAGCGTGGAATTAATTGCTCAAATACCATATTCATAACTTACTGAACGAATGATCCAAATTTCCCTCAGAGGAGGACACAGTAGTTGTAGAGCTATATTCAGTTCAAAGTATTTTATGTTTTAAAAAGGGAAAGAAATAAAGAGAGAGACAGAAAGTCACCTGAAGGGACAATTAGCCCTCCCAAATGCACATTATTAAGTGTAAAAAAAAAAAAAAGGGAACAGTAACCTTTTTTTTTAACAACACATTAAATTTGCTTTTTGTAGGATTTGTTCTATGTCACGCTATCCACAGAATCCACGGAAAACAGGTGAGATTGCAAACTATTAGTAGAATCAGTGGAGACCAGGCAGAGACACAGAGGCATCGTAACACTTTCCCTCTGAAAGCCATGGTACAGCCAGGGTTAACCAATCACTGAGATTCTCAATCAGCTTCAGCGTCGTCACTAATATCTACAAAAAGTGTGTGTGTGTGGGGGGGGGGGGGGGTGACAACAGCATGGTGGCCATGTTTCATGTCTATTCTGGTCCATTTCAGACCATCACAAGTCAAACTATCTGTACAAGGCAGGAACAAATCAAAAGATTGCATAGAGTACTTGCTGTACAGTACAACTGGACCATGCATTGTCAGGGTAAAGAGACCTTGAGCCAGATCATGTATTGTCAGGGTAAAGAGACCTTGAGCCAGATCATGTATTGTCAGGGTAAAGAGACCTTGAGCCAGATCATGAATTGTTATGGTAAAGAGACCTTTAGCCAGATCATGCATTGTTAGGGTAAAGAGACCTTGCCTGGTACCTTTGCTGAAAGGACACTTTTCCTGTGTTCAGGGAATCTTCAAAAATGGGTCTGCACTGGATAACTACAGTACTAATCAGTGAATGAATCTGATGAACTAATTGAAAGACAAATGAAATAGGAATACCCACCATTCCACCACATTGTGTTGCATTGTTCCATTTTGGAAATGATTTATGATTACGCTTGAATGAAATGTATTAGTTTTGTTTTCCTGGTGTAGTATTGTTTTATCTGTTTCTATATGGGAACCTTCACTGATGCTAATAGGCGCTTTCGGACCGAACAGTTCTAAGTTATAATGTCTCTCTGGAGCGATGAAGAGCTGCTGCTTTGGCCAGACCAAACCAGTGTATGTCATCACACCGTTAGCATTAGTGTGATACCTGCAGTGTCGCTTCTCAGGAATCAACCTCAAGATTGCTCAAAATTGCTGAAATCAATCCTCTCTTTGTGTGTGCGTGTGTGTGTGTACGTGCGTGCATGCGTACGTGTGTGTGCGTGCGTGTGTGTTTGTGTGCGTGCACATGCTGGGTGTGGAGATGAGGGCATCTGTTGATTGTTCTTGTCTGTAGTTTGGTTTTGTTCCTTCTCTCTGTGCTGACGTTTAGTAGTCGGATCCATGTTCTGATCCAGACCTGTTCTCACCATCACCACTGACAACCTCTGGAGACTGTGAGACTGCAGCTGTTTGCACAAACACTTCATTATGTTAATTACAGTTTGAGAAGCCAATGTTTACATTAATTACGTATGAAAACGTACGCACAGGTGTCGAAGCCACTGCTTGTCCGGTTCCTTCACCGAAGGAGAACAGAGAACAGTCTGGACTGCTCCTAACAGCACATTTTAACTACAGGGAGAACTGTGTGTGTGTGTGTGTGTGTGAGCACACGCACCAACATTTAAAAAATATGCTCACGTAATCCGCCCTGGACAGGTTTATGTACCGAGCATGTCCACAGATCCATACCATGTATACAAATCAAGGTCTTATGTAAAACACATGCAGATACACTGACACAGACAAGCTGGCAGGCTCACTCACAGGGATGCCTATAAAAGACATCTTTCACCTGTAAAGTACTGTATATTACTGTCCAAACCACAGCGATGATGGCTCGTGTGTTTGGTGAGATTAGACGTGTTGATTTTTCAGCGATGCAGTAGTGGGACACGACTCCCGATGGACTCAGGTGGTTATCCTGAGACAGAAGAACCATTATGTCTGATCTCGTCTTAGACTAGCACCATTGAAACTCTATTCATGTTGTTGTCCCCTCTGAAATGAGCTGTTCATATGCACCAGTTAACTCGTTAAAAAGACTAAAAATCTCAAAAATGTGCTCAGATATGTTCTGCCCATGTGGTTGGCCGAAGATGTGGCGTTGAGGGAGAGGCTATGTCAAGGTTTTGGTCAGGATGACAGAGCATCCCCTTTAGCCTTTTTTTCAGTGTACTTAATAAAAAAAAACATTCAATACATGTCTCTGTCCAGGTTTGGAAGCCTTTCAGTTTGTGTAAACGCACAAACCTGAGAATATGACGCTGACTTTGTGTTTTGTTTTAAAATAGACAGGGGGCAGTTAACCTTGTCAATGATGGTTTGTGTGTTTGTGGAGCTGAGAGGGAGGTGGGATGTGGCAGAGCTAGGAGGAGGTCCTTTGTCAATTTTACCCATGCACAACACCATGGAGGAGGAATACTCCCCTCCCCCCCATTCTTCCCTCCTCCTCCCACACTGAGAGCTGGATGCAAGACCTGCTGCATGGGCTTACCAGCCTGTGTCGTGGCCAAAGCTCGCTGTGTGTGTGTGTGTGTGTGTGTGTGTGTGTGTGTGTGTTGTAACTCTTGATTCACGAGTGCAGGGCTAATGGGAACTCTCCTTATGGATTTGCTTTGGCCTTGAGTGAATTCTCTGGTCTAAGGTGTGTCTCATTTCAAAATTGTCCATCTGTGTTCTTTGTTTGCGGCTCTGTGGACATCCGCGGCACAATAACATAACTTCATACAGAGTCTTGGCCTTTTCAAACACAGGACATCCACATCTCACTCTCTCCACGGACAGTAATACTGTAGTACTCAAACCTGTTTCATGTCATTATCTCTTCAGATTAGTTTAGATCCATATTAGCTTTGATTGTTTCATCCACAGCTATGCTGTGTTAGCAGATTTTTGTTCTGTAGCTGGTGGGTAATCCAGAAAGAACAACAGGGGGGTGTCACGGAAGGATGCAGTCTTGTCTCCTTTCGGTTTTGGACGTGACTAAAATTGGAGATGAACGGGTGGTGGCTTTTAAAAGGCGATTGCCGGATTAGGGCAGCTGGAGTGTGTTTTGTGGGATTCATCCTATGGCTGTTTTAAATACATTGTGCGATTTTACTTCGCCCATAATTCATAGCCTCACCCTGAATCCATACAGTAGATACTTATATCGTAATTTGGATGCACTCCATAATGTGTGAGTAACTCAATGACTGATATCTTTATGACTTATAACTCACAGCAAAGTTGACTTTCTAATGTGTAGTGTATGGTAAAGTCAGAGAACTGTGGATCCATAAGCTGTGGTGTGACATACCAGTGCTGTCCTAAGATGCACCAGTTACAGTGTAATTGAGTCACTGCTTCCCTATATGCTCTTGGCCATAGGGAACCATATATAAATCCAACTGACCAATCAGCAGGCAGTTTGTATTATGTGAACAGATGGGGGTGTCACTGATTGGTCCAGATAGGACTCTACTTTAGGTATGCATGGATGCCCCTGTATCTGTCTGCATGCACTCAATACCAGAGAGTCTGTAAAGCAAAAAGGTTCACTCTCAGAGCGTGTGTGTGTATGTGTGTGCGCTTGTGTGTCAGGGTGTGTGTGTGTGTTAGGGAGGGGTGTGGTGATCCCTGACATTAGCAGTACCAGGACTGGAGCCTTAGTGTTAGTGTTAATGTTAGTGTTATTGTTAGTGTTGTTGACTTGTGTGCTGTGACATTATGGTGGTTATTGGCAGATGACTGAAAGTGACTGGCACAGAGAACACTCTCGCAATATGGTACAGCTTAAGAGCTGGGCCACAACAGCTTGTGTGTGTGGGTGTGGGTGTGTGTTTGTGTGTGTGTGTGTGTGCGCGCGCATGTGTGTGTGTGTGTGTGTGTGTGTGTATACTGGTTTGGCCTAACTACATGCTCTGAGGCTCACAGAACACAATGTCAGACATCTCTCGTCCTTCATTGAGTCTTCACCTCCAGCTGGAAATGAGCTCAGTTAACGTGGCCCAGCTGACACAGAGCAGAGTGTGTATAATGTATCCCTCACCCTATCCAATCTCTCTCTCTCTCTATCTCTCTGTCTCACCCTTCTTCCCACCCCTTTCTGTCTGTTAGTCTCTCTGTTATCCCAACGTACGCACATAAGCATGCATGCGCACGCGCACACACACACACACACACACACACACACACACACATACATACATACACCTTGGCTCCTGTCACTGTCTTTGTCTTTCTTCCTGAAATATGTTTTTTTTCGTGCTTTTCTGTTTTGTATGCTTTGTTTCTTCATCTGTCACTTCTTTGCCTTGGCCCACTATTCACTTTCCACCCCCCCCCCACTCTCTATGTCCTGTTTATCCTTTGAGTTCAGATATCAATTCTTCATAGATAGATGCCTGCTTGTGTGTGAGGTTGGGGTGTGTGTGTGTGTGTGGGCGTGGCAGTGTATTTACAGACTGGAGAAACTCAAATAATTGAGTGACTGTAGCAGCAGAGACATGTTGTAAACATTTGTTCATGCAAAGCAGCTCTGTGAGACAGTTTGTCTGCGTAAGTATCCGATTTGGATACACGCGTTCTACAGTTAACAACGCTGCCTTGGCTTGTTTTCCCCTTACTGTGTTTCTGCCTGATATTGTCTTCTCATCTTTCACTCCTGGACTAACAATCTGTCCCCATTTCTCCCAATACGAACAACAGAGCAGTACCCCACTGCAGCAATAATGAGCATTCATGAGCATATAGCAGTTTGGTAATAAAGACTCTATCAGGGACTTGTGTTGGTCTTGGCGTCAGGTGTAATGACAGGCAGGTAGAGCTGAGAGAGAGTCTGTTACATATCTATCGATCTGATGTCACGTCTCCATTAGGAGCTGACTGCTTGACTGTCCTGAAGAAAAAGACAATCTGAGACCAAAGCCAGAGCCAAGTGTTTGCCCTGCATTAGCACCCCTCCACCCCCCCCCCCCCCCCCGCTCCCACCGCTGCGTAGAGCTGGTAGTAACTGGAGCCCCCGCTGGAATGCTCCAGGCCTCCGGGACAGCCAAATCCAGCTCCCGGGCGGCAGTGCCAGCCGAGGCTCCGGATTGGATATCTCCAGGAGGATCTGAGCCCGCATACGTGTCCGACTGCACTTGAACAACAGCTTTGCGCACACACAAACACACGCACACACGCATGCACACACACACACACACACAAACAGTGCTGGTAGCTGAGACTGTATTTATAGTTCACAATACCAGACGACTGTGGAAGGTCCTGTTCATTTGGGGGGGGTAACTGCAATGTGCTTCGTCAGCTATGCAGTTAAGAGACCCCTCTGTGGCCCCTTTCCCCATATCCTATAGCGTGGACCAATCAACACTGTCTCAGGAGGCGGGGCCAGACTCAGAAACTTTGTATTCCTATAGCCATTCAGTGCCCTAGATGACAAGAGAGGACTGGTGATTAGGAAATTTTGAGGATATTTAGACGTTTTTTATGGTTCATAATATTGGAGGTCAGTTCTCAGATATGATTTTATTTGTTTTAAGACAGCAGATTATAAAATAACCAATTACAGCCAATTAAGTTAAAAATAACAACAACAACGACAGATTTCCGTGTATAAAAAATGGCTCCAACGCAGCCACACGGTAACTCCTAAAACCAAACTGAATTTGATTTTCTCAGTGTTGATTGATGCATCAGCAAACCATTTAACTCTCCGTCTGGGTGATGGTTTGAGTCTTAGGTATAGCTTCATTAATCTTTCATCTACCCTGCATTGACTGCAGGACTGGAACATGTTGGCAGTTTCATTTCAGTTCATTTTGCAATGAAAATAAAACTGTTCTCCTCTCAGGATGGATCTGCGCCTCTCTTTAATTGTCCAAGATAAAGAAAAAAAAATAGAATCCAAATCTATCACTGCCCTGCTAGAGCAGATGAAGGACAGAAGACCAATCTTCCTGTCTTTTTTTTTCTGTCGTGGACCCTGTCGTGTTCTGGCACATTCTTAAGTGACTGACTAACTTCTATTATGGGGTCGAGACATGTCGTAAAGACGTTTGATTGATGAGGCCTTTTTTAGCCGAAATCGTTATATAATGATGGTGAATGCCTAACGAACCTCATCAGACACCCTAAAATACCAGGACGGAGTCGCTCTGCTGAGTCAGGCTTCTCACTCTCCGTCTGCTGGAGAATCCCCACTCACCCCCTCTCTCACGCTCTCCTTCACTCTCCTTCACCCCCCCCCCAGGTTTGTGCCTTATCAACTAATCTTTCTAACTTGCTCTGCGAGTCTCTCTCTCTCCCCTGCCCTCTCTCTCTCTCTTTTCTTTGCTTTTTGTCCTGTCTCTCTTCTTTTAAACTCTTTTTCTCTTTGTCTCTCTCCCTCTGTCAATTTCTCGTTTCTCTTTTTTTCCCTTGTTCTGTCTCTCCCACTATCTCTATTTTTCCTCATTCCTTCTTCCTGTCTTTTTTGTCTCTTTATCCCTCTTGCCAGTTGCCTTTTGTTAACAATCGCTCCACAATCTGTCTCTCTCCCTCCTACCCCCCCCCCCCTCCTCCCACCATCCCCCGCTCGGTTCTACCCACCTGTCCCATATAGTTCACCGTCCTGTTGTTCTCCTCCAGAATCCAAACCTTCCTCCAGTCTTTCCAGTTCTGATGCAGGTTTATGTCAGGCAACAGGCAGCTGCTTTAGGGCCGGTGTTGGATGCATGGTTTTACCTCTGTCTGTGACTGCTGCTGTTTTAACAGCCAGCACTGACTGCTGACTCTCTCTGCAGCTCACAATTACCAGAGGCCATCAGAATGTAGCTACAGACCTCCTGAGTGAGTGCTGAGTTACAGTGTATATCTTTCTGTACACTTAAGTGAGGTGCTCTGTTTTTAACTTTAAATTTCCATTTTGAGAAAATTATACTAACAAATGCAGTATTTCCTGTAATTTCCTTTGAGGGGAAGGTCAGTCTGTTTTCTTTTTTTCATGTAAAACTTTTATTTAAAAATGATATTTCACAGTGCTGTCCATGTGAGTTGTTTTTTTTCTTTTTTTCTACATTAAGGGTGTGCATGGTAAGATGGATATTGGCGTCTGGCTGTGATACTAGATGGATTTGGACATGCTGTGAACACAGCAATAGATATTATATTTCAGAACAAATGTTGATGTCTCTACATTGTTCTCATTTCCAACAAAAATGCAAAACCTCCTATTGGTTCATATGCTGTGAGACTGTATCTCAGCCAATCAGAAAATGAGATTTGGAGCTGAGAACTGTACCTGCTAACCGGGCCTGGAAAGAGTACTGAAAATCTGTACTCAAGTAGAAGTACTGTTACATTTCTGAAATATTACTCAACTACAAGTAAAAGTACTGGTTTCAAAATATACTTAAGTAAAAGTTCAAAGTGTTCTCAAAAACTACTCAGGGTATTAGTTATTTTTTAACTGTTGATGTTTAATGCATTATCAGTAGCAGGCATTCATTCGAAAGGGGAGATCCATGAAGAAAATATCTACTTTGAACAAAGCACATTTCTCTGATAAATGACAAAAGGTATGAATGGATCAAACTAAGGCAATTTGTTTTCTAAACAAATATACAGATAAAGCCAGAATTTTGTCTCTTAAAAGCATACTAAAAATGTTTTCGAACCTGCGTAAAACACATGTAATTAGTATAAACTTCTCCCAACCCACTGCGAACAAACAGCCAGACAAGGGCCTAATGGGAGTGTCAAAAGTCTTGGACATGCTAGAATATCTTGCACAGTTCGCTTTCTGAACCTTTTGTTCAGTTTCAGCAGGAGCTGAGTTTTCAGGTTAACAGATTCTGTCCGTCTTCGTTTGGATGTGAAGGGCAGACCAGCACAGCTAAAAAGCCGCTCACATGTGGCAGAGGCAGGCAGAGGAGAGGAGAGCTTCTTAACGGCTGGAAAAAAAGTGAAGCAGCTCTGTGCTGTCTGTGGCACAAGCAAGATAACCATCAAGCTCGACTGTACTTTGTGACTCTCTGGGGGTTGGTTTGGAGAAGAACTTGTCATCGGGTGACTCTCTTTGCTGTTGCTCACTCTGATGCTCTGTCGTTTCAAGACGTTGTCTCACGTATGTCAAGCATGTAATTGCAAGTAGACAATCCAATTTTGGTGCTTTTGTAAATTTTAGTACATTTCAATTTCAGTGAATATTCCTGAACACACACGCACACACTTAAATCTGCTAAGCAGGATCAGCTAAAAAAGGATACTTTTGTATAATGGGGAGCTCATCAATAAATAACAACCTTTAGGCTTGCCATGACGGAGGAGTTATAAAGTATACACACTAATACATGTGTGCACATATAGCAACACACACACACAAATGGGATCATTTGACAAAATCTGACCTTGCCAGCCTCTATTACATCTGCTTTATTAGTCCAGAAGGTCTTGAACTTGGTTAAGAGAACCTCTCCATCATCTGTCCAAAACACTTGTAGGCCGTTTTGCAGGGCTCTGATAAGTGGCATGCGAGTCTTACTTGACGTCTCCAGCCTGGTAAGTTTGGATAATAGCTGGTGGATTACTTGCAGCAGCCATCCCTTGAAGGAGCTGGACTCTGACTGGAGGATGTTTGAAGCTTTCACCAATGGCTTCATGGTGGTACAATACTCCCTGAGGAGTGCAACTTCTGCAGGACTCAACTTGTAAGATACAACATGTATATGACATACAAGAACTAAAACCATCATGACTATATTAGGGATAGACTGCATATTTGGTAGGTATCTAATTTTACTCACATTTTCACCTTGAACTCCTCATACACCCTCCTGATGTCATCTGCCCCCTTCTCATCGATAATGCGTATTATCCTTTCAGTGGTAACGTAAGTTGAATTCCACCGTGTTGCATTTTGGAGAATGATCTGTAGCTCACACTAGTCCTCTATCACTTCACAAGCCAAATGAGGTCGCCCAGTTTTGTTCCAGGTACCCTGGCATTTTGCAAAGGTTGCATAGGAAAGCTTCTTTTAGGTGTCATTCATGCCTTCTGGCAGGGCAGCATCTGTTGTTGCCACAAGACTTAGCAGGTGACATTGCACATTGTTGATGGGGGTGGTTGATATTCCAGACCAGATTCTTCATCAAGGATCGCACTTGCATCAAGGTATTCACTATGGTCACTCAGGTCAAGAGCATCTGGGTCTGCTTCATCTTCGTCTACCTCAGCTTCATTCTGTGCCCCAAACACATGGAAAGCTGTGATGAAGTTGGATCCACTATCACTTGTGGTTCATACAACTTTGCCTCTAATCTTGTATTGGCAATGGACATCATCAAGAACACCAGCATGTATGAGACCCTCTCGAGCTTTTGCAAGCAGGTACCACAGATCTTCCTTCTAGGGACTCCTCCTCTCTCCAATGGCATGTGACACCAAGGTAACTTTTCTGATGGGCTGACCAACAGTCAGTGGTGGTAGCTACAAATTTGACTTTACTCAATCCTGCAGTCATAGTCTTCTTCATGTGATCAGCAGCTTCACAGATTCTAGTATGGACAGTGAGTCTGGAGATGACTTTGGCTTGAGGTTGCAATGTGGTAACTAATTCTTTGAAAGCTGGCTGTTCTATCACTGCAAATGGCCATAGACTTTCACTTATGAAATTGATGACAAGTTTGTCAACAGTTGCTTGTGGGACACGTTTGTTTGCAGCTGCCAATGTCACATCTGGTAACCTGGTTTGCTTATTTGCTGAGAGCTTGTTTGGTGTAGCTGTGGTCTTTCGTTGACGTGCTGCTGTCACAGTGATGTCATGGTACTGGTCAATCTTCAGTGGATGATTCCTCTGTAAAGATAAATATTATCTCTACGCATTACCTCATCACATCCACCGCTATTAACACCAAAGGAAAAACTTAGTAAAAATCATTCAACCAGAGTAAATATTTTAATGAATCATTAATTGCTTAGCATGATGTGAAAGTGTGACTACTGATTTAACCTATTGTAATGAAAGTGGTTGCCCTAATATTTTGTGATAACATTTTTAAGAATTGTAGTTTAATTATTTAAGCATGCATGTGCACGCGTGTTAGCTAGCTCTGTCCTACTTGAATCCCAGGCTAACTGATGACACTATAGTGTAGTATTATGCTAGCTGGCGTTATGTTAGTCAAGCTAATTACCCTAAACATATTAAAGGTGGTTAAAACAATAACATACAAATAGCTGTAAATTTTCTCACCTCAATGTGTTTTTTGAGATTAGAGGCTGAATTCTTGTTAGCTGATCTCACAAGCAAAGTTTGCATTGCATTTGCAAGCTATCTCCTTTCCTTCCCCTGTACATGAAGAATTCTTCCAGGTGCGACCATAGGCGCTCGTCCTCTGTCCCTATATTACTCCCAACTCCTGCGCTGTTCTGGTCAGTGGTCACCTCTGCCTGATGCAGCATTTTTGTTGTTGTTGTTGTTTGTTTTTTTCATCTACATTTCATGGTTTTCTTTGGTCTGTTTGCAATCGGTTGATAGCCTTATTGGCTACAAAAATGCAGATGAAAGGTTTGGATATAATTCAAATTGTAGGTAGCCTGGGAACCAGACGAATCTGCTAGCTCATGTTTTATTTTTTTCGGGCAGATGCGATTTGGTCTGGTGATGCCAGGCTAAATTGTAGGTCTACTCAGTAGCGAATTATGATTTTCAAAGTAGCAAAGTAGATTACATAGTGTAATGCATACTTAAGCAAGAGTAAAATTACAGACATGAAAAGATACTCATAAAAGTACCCAAAAAAAGACTTAATTACAGTAACGGGAGTAGTTGTAATTCGTTACTTCCACCCCTGCTGCTAACCTAGCTGAGAGCTAACTAGCTTTTATAGCTAGTTTAGCACTTTACCGACAACTGAAGACAAATATTAGAAAGAAAGACAGGACTGTGTGAGTTTAGGTGCATAAAATGAGTTAAAACCAAGAAATGGAGGGGGTGATTGGGACTGACAGATATTTTGTTGGTTGAAAGGGAAAGGAGTTTTCCTCTGGGGCTGTCATTTGGAACTGGTTTTGATTCAAAACTTTTGACCTTGAACACAAGGCCCTGTTTTGCAACTGTTGCCAGCTAAATGTAGCTACATTTCTCTGCTTCAAGCCTGCACAACAATGCCGTCCTTGTGTAGGCTTTATCCCATGTCTCAACCTGCCCTGACCTCACCAATTTCGAGAAATTTGTATTCTCTGCAAATTTGAAATCACTGTCGATGTGTTTGAGTGTGGTTTGTTTTAGACCAGCCCAGAGCTGCAGATAGTGACATATAATAAAAGTTTTAAAAGCTGTCAGTTTGCGTTGGTTTTGACTGATCCTGAGGGAGCTCCCATTGCTGAATCTCCTCATTGCCCTTTTCTCACCTCTGTTAAAGACTTCATATCTGTGTCGGCTTAGAAGAGGAACATGGGAGGAGGAGGGTGGGGGTATTTGGGAGTGGAGCGTCTAAACTTTCCCTCTCTCTTAAATTACTCCGATCAGTGTAATCCTGTGTTCAGGAACGGTTACATGTAGGTCAGTCGTACTAGGTGATCATGGGGGTCCAGTTTGCCCCTGCCACACACACTGAAATAGCTCCTGCCCCCCTCCCTTCAACACCCCCCATCCCCCAGCCCCATTGCTCTCCGCACACTAAACCACATTTCAGAAATGCCAACGGTGTCTGGTGAGATGTCCCAGACTCCGGAGGTGCGATCTCGCCCCACCGAGGCATATTTGTTCCAATTCAAGCTGTGAATGAAGGAAACAAAGGGAAAAAAAAGAAGGAAAAAAAGGAGTGAACATTACTCACGCGCCTGTGTATTTGTGTCAGCTCGGTCTGACTCATCCCCCTTTGGGACTTTTATCAATATTTACGCTTTATTCAGTCTCTGTCTTCCAACACAAGGCAGATGTAAAGTCAGTCTGAGTGAGAATTGTGTTCATAACAGAATTGGTCATAGTTTATTGTTAAACACTGAAAGTTATATGCCTATATCTGTAGCCTCTACCATTGAGCACAGAAGAAAAAAAAAACTGGCACTGAACAGATATGAGAACTCTCTGATTCCCTCAGAGTGAAGAACTCTCTGACTCTTATAGTTTTCCAGAGTTTTACAGTAATATTGTACAGTAATTTTACAGTAATAGTGTACAGTAATATTGCTTTGAAGTCTTGCTGTCCCACCCTTCCCTGAGGGGGTGATTGTTCACATCTATATATGCAATATATAGCCCAAAGAAACTCTTAGCATTGGAGAGAGAACGTTACAAAGCACTGCAAACTAACCCTTCATCTCATTGGATCTCCCTCTTAAACTGCCACCAGTGAAGTGGAAGATTCTGATTCCTTTGACTGTTTTTTTTTTTTTTTTAATTTCTTTTTCTTTTCCCTGTGACTACATAAGCTTCATCATTGGGCCAAACGAGTTCTAGAACTCCTCCGCATGCCTGTTTGTGCTTAGTAAACACTCTTGTACTAATGTTAGGAGCGACTCCCTTTTTGGTGTGCCCAGAAGACGTTGTTGTCAGATGACGGGGGTGAGCACTCTGTGCCCTAGCGGCGTGTGGCTCCAGGAATAAATCCGAGGTTGGCCAAAATGTCACTGTTAGCACAGAGGCATCTTTGTGAGCGCCCATCGCAAAACGCCTCCCGCTGGGAGAACAGGGGCACGTTTAACTGCACACAGATGTGTCGCCCGACCAAAACCTGACAGCAAGATGGAGGACTCATGCCGCCAAACACAAAGGCCCCGTGTGTACGCGTGCCAGACGCGTTGCTCCTTCTCACACACTCTTAACCCAAACAAACTCACACACACACACACGCACACACACACACACACACAGGCTGGCCAGGTGCCTTCCTCTCTGACCTTCACTCAGGAATCTGGATGAATGTCTGAGAGAGAGAGGGAGAGAGAGAAAAAAAAACATGCCATCTCTCTGAAGCTATCTTGAGTTGCTAATTCTGCTGCTGCTTGTGTTACAGCTGCAACTGTTTCTGTTACAAATATTAACCTCCTCCATTTACAATCATTAGTTCAAACTCTTCTGGTACTATTTTACAGCTCTTAGTGCCAGGGTGAATGCCATTAGCACTAATGTTTTATGGAGTTTGTATGGCTGGTTTTACAACCAACGCTCCCACAGCACCGTCTTACTGTTACAACCGCTGTGACTTACTGTAACCTGCCTGACAAATCTGTTTGGCCAGGATGTGTCGAGTCACTTAACTGTACCAGACTCAGTGAGTGTGCCCCCCTACCTCCAACCCTCCTGTCGTCTCCCTTTGCAGCCTGATGCAACTCCTCTCTGTCTTTCTTTGTCTTCTCCTTCTTCTCCTGTGCTTCGCTGACTCACTGTGCTTTTTTAGCCTGAGCAGCACAGCTGGTCTCTCTCCCCCTCTCTCTCTCCCTCTCCCTCTCGTTCTCTCTCTCTCTCTCTCTCTCTCTCTCTCTCTCTCTCTCTCTCAGTTTATGTAGCCTGATCCTCTGTCACGCTACTTTGCTGTAACGGATGGCGTGAATGCAGTAAACAGCTTCCTGAGGCTGTAACATTTTCAGCACGGTGGCAGTGCCCCGGAGGTTGTCAAGGTGATGAGCGAGTCAGCGCAGCTCCAGGAGATGGGTCCTAAACAGTTTAGCATCTGGCAGATACATCCAATCCCAAATCCGCTCTGTCACCACACACCCGATCCTCCGGAACTGATCAGGCCTCTGACTTTTCATTCTGCATGGTGAAAAAAACAGGAATCAGAACAGTCTAGAGGAAGACAGGCATAGTTAGCAGGGTCTTTGTTCCCAGAAACTGGAAGGTTAAACAGATTACTGAGTTACGCTCGTGAGAGAGCTTCACCAACTGCAGTGAGAGGGGGTTTCTGACACACACACACACACACACACACACACAGGCATGCTCACAGTCCAGTGGTCATGCTTCTTTGTGAGTATAGTTTGTGTTCCGCACTGATTCGGGAAAAGATTTGTCTGTTTGTTCCTGTGGCTGCTTTTTCCTGGAAACAGTTTGGCTTCAAAGTCTTTGGGTTTGTCACATGATGGCGTAAAAAGGCCAGCATCTCATAGTTTCAGCATATGATATTTGTTTGTTTAGTTTTGGACGAAATGACACAGGATGGAGGAGGAAAACAATTTGTTGCTTTTAATGGGCATGCCACAGTTATAATTGCAAGATCATATTTTATTTATTTGGGTGCAGTTGCAATAAGGAAACCAATTAAGCTAGTTTTGTGGCTCTCAAAAGATATTTGCAGAGGACAATAAGAGAAAGTAATTACTACAGTAATTGAATAATGTTTTAGCAAACAGTGGAGCAGTATGCTAGAGCAACTTCTCTCTCTCTCTCTCTCACACACACACACACACACACACACACACACACATGCTGCCAGCTTCTGTGATGCCAGTCTGGACTCTCTTAAGGAGACAGGGAGGACAAAGAATTTGATAAAGACGCATATTTTGACATCAAGACTTCTTACCTTCCCCTAAAATGTGCACACCCGTGGCATGTTGATGTAGTGCTTAAGCAATGACCTGCAGTGTTAGCTGATGTCTTAGAGCACCAAAGACATCCTATGTACATATGCATCACAATATAAAAGCATAAACTGGTGTTGTATTGTTTATTTGTTAGTTATTGTTTTGCATAGATTGATTGATTCCTTTTTGCTGTGTCCATAGAAGCAAAGAAGACAAGCTTTACTGCTCTCAGATCTGTCCTTTTACATGCTTCTTTCTTTCAGTTTTTTCTTCGTTTTTCCTTTGGAATCTTCCTCTCCATCACTAACCTGTGTGTTTGGGGGGTGCCAGCCGCAGTGTGTGTGGGTGTAGCTTGGCACAAACATTTTCATCCGCTCCTGGCCCTCAAACTCGCCAGTGGGCATGCAGAGCTTTGTCCTCTGTTTTCCTTCTCTCTCCCTTTCTCTTTCTCTCTTTCTCTCTCTCTTTCTGCATCTCTCATTCACAGCCTAACCTAGCATCTTGGGGTTTGAGTCGAAAGGCGTTAGCTTCAAAGCCTCCACCTTGATAACGGTTCTGTCCTTTCCAGCCCCCCGCCTACTAATGCATGCAAAAGAGACCCAAACAAATGCTTAAATGACCCTCCAAAGGTTGCCTTGAAGCCGGGCTGCTGTTTGAAGCAGAAGCCCCTGTTGCTCTCTCTGAAGGAGACTAACACAGAGCAGAGGCATATCACACCTGGACTGGGTGCTGATAAGACCATTTGTCATTCTTAAACACACTGCAGACGTTAGTTTGCAGAATTTTGATCTTATGTTTTGATTCATGTAATAAGTACTGGATATGTGAAGTGCTTCATCTCAGTGAAAGTTGTGAAATGCTTTCCGTGTGTGTGTGTGTGTGTTTGTGAATGGTATAGTCCTTCAAAGAAATTTATTTAGTGTTATGGATCAGGCAAAACAGCTCATTCTGGAATCTAACAGGTTTAGATTAAAGAAGAGCTAGCAGTAGGAATTGAACTGTTCTGTTGAAAGAAAAGCTAGCACTGCAATCTAAAATGTAGCCTAGTTTAAAGAAATTCAAAGAACAGTTAGCACTTGAATTTAAGATGTTTCACCAAAAGGTGCACTGGAATCTAGAAGTAAAGAGTAAAGAAGAGTTTACACTGGATTTAAACTGTATGGATTAAAGAAGTTTTAGCAGTCGAATCTAATCCTCGGCATATTAAAGAAGGTCATTTTTTCAGCCCCAGTCATCGGTGAGGGCCTTTATCAGAACGGCCAGAGTTCAAGCAGAGGTCTTTAACTTCTCTGCTCTTTTAGCTCACTGGGGGATTTAATTCAAGACAGATCATTTTTGCTGTTCTCTGTGAATCCTTTATAGTGTCGGACCTGTCATAACGACAATGTCAGTTAAAAACCCTCCCATCATTTCATCTGAATGCAAAAAAGGTCTAGTTTCCAATTCATCCTCAAAACTCGTAACAAGGTCTGGATCTGAAATCAAAGCGAGCACGCACAAGCAGAGGCGCGCGCACACACACACACACACACACACACACAAACACACGCACACAAACACTGTTTATGGGGAAAAGGGGATTTTGACAGGATTAATGCTCATTTGTGCTCTGGCTTTGCCGTTCTTTTGAATAGCCGCTAAATGAAACTGGCAGCCCTTAAACACTCTGCTAATCCCCTCTCCATATATATATGTCGCACACACACACACACACACACACACACACAAACACACACATTTATTGGAACTGTTGTGAATATTCTAAATAAGAGGCAGGAGGGGGGGGGGGGGGGGGGTTTGCCTGCAAGAGTCCTGTCAGCGCAAAAATACCTAATACAGTTTCTCAGAAAAAAAAAACGACCTGCCAAATAATCAGATTTTACATTTGGCCTGCATTGGAAGGTGTCTGTTTGTTTTTGTTTTTTTGTTTTGTTTTGTTCTGTTTTTTTAAATCAGATTAGCAACACAATAAAGAATCGTTCTTAAGAACACCTGAATTTGTAAGTTACGGTATGAACGATGGATGAATTCTCTTGTGAAGTCTTTACGGTTGGCCTCTGTTTCTGCGGTTCATCTTGTTTGGGGACCATTTGTTCAGACAGCATTGAGATACTATGTGCCTTGCTGTTCACTGCTTTTGTGTTCTATTTCAACGCTTCCTAATTGTGTTCCGAAAATACAGCCGCATTTTTCAACGACAGTCTCTCAACTTGACTCAGCAACACGGAGGTTTTATGTTCTCATGTTGAGAGATTTGACGCGTACTGAAACTCCGTGGCCATATGAAATGGATGGATAATGTGTGTGTGTGTCCACAATGACGAAATTGTCGCATTTAATTTGATGGTCTGTCTTTCGTAACAGCCAAGGTCGTCATAGATAAGGGTAAAAAGGAACAGAGATCGAAAAGTAAGGTGCCAACAACAGCACAGAAAAGGGAAAAAACAGCAAGCATACAAAAGCAAAAAGAGCAAGATAGGGCCACAGGAACTTCAACACAGTGAAGAGAACAGACGAGTGAGAAGATTTTACACAGGGGAAAACCCAGAGTGTCTGTTAAAAGTCATGGAGAGCAGACAGGTTCCAGAGCCCTAGGCACAGAAGAGCAGAAAGTCTGAACTCTCTTCATGCTGAGTCAGATGTGAGGAGTGGAGTGGTGACATGCTAAGGAGGTATGGAGGGAACATGGTTGGTTAGATGTGAGGAGTGGATTGGTGAGGAGGTATGGAGGGAGCATGGTTGGTTAGATGTGAGGAGTGGATTGGTGAGGAGGTATGGAGGGAACAGGGTTGGTTAGATGTGAGGAGTGGAGTGGTGAGGAGGTATGGAGGGAACGGGGTTGGTTAGATGTGAGTGGAGTGGAGTGGTGAGGAGGTATGGAGGGAACATGGTTCATTAGATGTGAGGAGTGGAGTGGTGAGGAGGTATGGAGAGAACAGGGTTGGTTAGATGTGAGTGGAGTGGTGAGGAGGTATGGAGAGAACGGGGCTGGTTAGATGTGAGGAGTGGAGTGGTGAGGAGGTATGGAGAGAACAGGGTTGGTTAGATGTGAGTGGAGTGGTGAGGAGGTATGGAGGGAACAGGGTTGGTTAGATGTGAGGAGTGGAGTGGTGAGGAGGTATGGAGAGAATGGGGTTGGTTAGATGTGAGGAGTGGAGTGGTGAGGAGGTATGGAGGGAACAGGGTTGGTTAGATGTGAGGAGTGGAGTGGTGAGGAGGTATGGAGAGAACGGGGTTGGTTAGATGTGAGGAGTGGAGTGGTGAGGAGGTATGGTGAGAACGGGGTTGGTTAGATGTGAGGAGTGGAGTGGTTAGGAGGTATGGAGGGAACAGGGTTGGTTAGATGTGAGGAGTGGAGTGGTGAGGAGGTATGGAGAGAACGGGGTTGGTTAGATGTGAGGAGGTACGGAGAGAACAGGGTTGGTTAGATGTGAGGAGTGGAGTGGTGAGGAGGTATGGAGAGAACGGGGTTGGTTAGATGTGAGGAGTGGAGTGGTGAGGAGGTATGGAGGGAACAGGGTTGGTTAGATGTGAGGAGTGGAGTGGTGAGGAGGTATGGAGAGAACGGGGTTGGTTAGATGTGAGGAGGTACAGAGAGAACAGGGTTGGTTAGATGTGAGGAGTGGAGTGGTGAGGAGGTATGGAGGGAACAGGGTTGGTTAGATGTGAGTGGAGTGGTGAGGAGGTATGGAGAGAACGGGGTTGGTTAGATGTGAGGAGGTACAGAGAGAACAGGGTTGGTTAGATGTGAGGAGTGGAGTGGTGAGGAGGTATGGAGGGAACAGGGTTGGTTAGATGTGAGTGGAGTGGTGAGGAGGTATGGAGAGAACGGGGTTGGTTAGATGTGAGGAGTGGAGTGGTGAGGAGGTATGGAGAGAATGGGGTTGGTTAGATGTGAGTGGAGTGGTGAGGAGGTATGGAGAGAACGGGGTTGGTTAGATGTGAGGAGTGGAGTGGTGAGGAGGTATGGAGGGAACAGGGTTGGTTAGATGTGAGGAGTGGAGTGGTGAGGAGGTATGGAGAGAACGGGGTTGGTTAGATGTGAGGAGGTACAGAGAGAACAGGGTTGGTTAGATGTGAGGAGTGGAGTGGTGAGGAGGTATGGAGGGAACAGGGTTGGTTAGATGTGAGTGGAGTGGTGAGGAGGTATGGAGAGAACGGGGTTGGTTAGATGTGAGGAGTGGAGTGGTGAGGAGGTATGGAGAGAATGGGGTTGGTTAGATGTGAGTGGAGTGGTGAGGAGGTATGGAGGGAACATGGTTGGTTAGATGTGAGGAGTGGAGTGGTGAGGAGGTATGGAGAGAACGGGGTTGGTTTGATGTGAGGGGTGGAGTGGTGAGGAGGTATGGAGGGAACAGGGTTGGTTAGATGTGAGTGGAGTGGTGAGGAGGTATGGAGAGAACATGGTTGGTTAGATGTGAGGGGTGGAGTGGTGAGGAGGTATGGAGGGAACAGGGTTGATTAGATGTGAGGAGTGGAGTGGTGAGGAGGTATGGAGAGAACGGGGTTGGTTAGATGTGAGTGGAGTGGTGAGGAGGTATGGAGGGAACAGGGTTGGTTTGGGTGGATGCGCTGGTTTTCCAAACATGCTTTTCATGCTTTTTTTAAGCAACAGTTAGTCTTTCTTCAAAAAAAAAAAAAAAAAAGAAGAAAGAAAGAAAAGAAAAAGAAATAACAGCAGAATTTCTCACGAGCTACAACACCATAACCTGCATTCTGCTTCCTCATTGCCCTGTCACGTACCACAGAGTGATGGATGATTGACACCTGTCGGCATTGACTGTGCATCATCTCTTCCAGTGTAAATTTCAAACTCTGTGGCCTTGATTCAATCAAACTAAACCACAAAAGCAAAACATTCATTTCTCAACGTTCTCTTTTCTTTTTAAAGGTTTTTTTGTCGCTGTTCTTTGTTTTTCTTTGGCATGTCATCTAATCAGTTAGTCTTTAACCCCATCCACTGCAGATTAAGAATATTGTTTCATGAATTATTTAATCTGAAGGCGTCTAACCTGATTTCTGTTGATGGCTGTGCGGTGTGGTTGGAGTTGAATGAAGTTTGCATGGAGATTATTAGAGCAGCAATAAGCATCTTGCGGCTCATCCTTACTTTCCTCCCTGGGGCGTCAGTCATCACCTCACCCTTCATTTTCGGCTAAGTGCTCCCAGTCCACCCCTGCTCGTAGTCACATATCGTCCACAGACCCTCCAGCTACTGTTTTTTCTCTCCATACGAACGTACACTGAGAGTGAAGGAGAATGTTGGCTGGGGTCCATTCCAGACTTTCCAGAGTCTCTGTATGAGTTGAGCAGCTGGGCATATTGTGTTAGCAGTATTTTACTCTTTCAGAACAAACAAATCCTGATTCAAGGTATATGTTCGGAGAGCTCGATGCGATATGAAGGCCGATAGCTAAATGTAGATTCCTTTATTTCAGGGACACAGAACTGGCTAAAGCAGGTTTAAATTTTTAAACCTTTGGTTTGATGGGTAGTGCTGATGGATGTCAGTTTAATTACACCCTAATCAAGCCTTTTTTAAAATATGATTTTCATAAAAATATATAAATAAAACAACAGAAAAAATGTTAAAAGCAGATGAGGTTCTGAGACTAATAAAGTATTGTTTGCTCCAGGCAAATAAAACCACTTATTCAGTTCTTTTTTTCTTTATGTCTTTTATGTATTTATTTATTTTTTACAAGTTTTTCTGACTTTCTTTATCTCTGTCTCCTGTCCAATCGTTCACTGGTCATGCTGTGTGCATGCCTTTCTCACTCTCCTCTCTGTGTGAAGAAATGAATTCTGGGCTTTTGGTGGTCAAAGCCACAGCACTCTGTGAACTGTGTTTTTAGGGCTAAACTCTCCTCTCCTCTCTCTGTGTGTGTGTGTCTTTTCTCTCTCTTTATCTTCTTTCTCTTTATGTCTCCCTCTCTCTCTCACTCCCTCTGTCTGTATGTGTGTGTGTGTGTGTGTGTGTGTGTGTCCCTCTCTCTCTCCTCATGTGGTTTCCCCTCTTTTTTGCACCCTCTTTGTCCTGTCCTTTGTCCCTCCTCCTCTCCATCTTTGTCACTCTCTTTTTCTCACCATCCGTCTCTCTCTCTCTCTCTCTTTCTGTCTTTCTCTGTGTCTGTGACTGGTGGGGAGGGGGATGCTGGTGAAAGTGCTGGCCTGGTAAGACTCTGAGGATGACGATGAGAACTGTGCCAACCAAAGGCCTCACCCACGCACCCTGAGGGGGGCCTGTCCCAGCCAAGTCAGCATTTTCGCCTGCCTCACATCTGATTGGGCCAAAAAGATGCTGTGTACAGCACATATTAGCTCTGAACACAATGCCTCGCACATAAGGTAGCAGACCAAGCCCTGCAGTTTTTGGCCATAGTTTTTTAAGAATTTATTAACCAGTGAAATGGGCACGTTTTAGTGCTCAGTGAGCTCTCAGGGAAATTGCTCTTCAAATATTGAAAGATATGACATATCTTGACAGGTTGGCATAACCAAATATTGGTCTGCTTATTGGTTCTCACGTCATGCATTTATGAGCTCTCTGTATTACATTGGCAGAATTACATTAGACAGAATAGTTCATCGGTAAACATTCTGGTGTTTGCTTTATAATGGGATGTTGTAACTTACTTGTGCCCCCATTCTCTCTTACAGCATCACAGTCTGTGTCCTTTTCATGTGTCATTTGCGCACACTGTATATTTGAGTTTCTTAAACTTGGAGGGTATTGGCAGAGTAAGACCGTGTGTCTGTTGGGATCTGACCTACGTCATTGTTTAAAATGAGTATTTTTTCTCCCTGTTTATCTCAAGCATGGTTGGAATTGTTTGGAGGCTGATTTGTGGATTAATAATTCATATCTGTAAGGTACATATTGCTCATTTGCCCAACAGTGTCTTTATAGTAAGTGATCATTAATTTTTGCCTTTTCTTTTCTTTCTCTTTCATGTTCATCTCGCTCCTTCACTCACCAAGGTAAGTTCCAGTATTTTGTGTGTGTGTCTCTGTATGTGTGTGTTTGTCTATGTGTGTCTGTGTATGTGTGTGTTTGTCTATGTGTGTCTGTGTATGTGTGTGTTTGTCTTTGGGGGGTGTGTGTTTGTGCATGTATGTGAAGTTTGAATAGACTAAAGGATAAGGATTCATGTTTGTGTTCTTAAAAGCCTGCATGAATGACAAGACCAAAGGTTACACCATAAAAACCGTTGACTTTCCTTTGCCCACTGCTCGTCAGCTTGTTGTTTTTCTCTTCAGGCACAAACTGCTCAGTGGAATGGCTCTGAGACTAAACACTGACCTTTGATTGGCACACAAGCACCACTGCAAATCCCAAATGTTGAGCTACGGTGGGGCAGAAACTGGCCCGAGCTTTTGTAGCCTGACTGACACAAATCCCCCGGAATGCCAAAATAATGCGGGTCAAATCCAGTATGAAGTGTTTGAGTGATGGCTAATAAACCATACCGCACTGATCAGAGTTGCCCAGATTAGAGTGGCCTTTCTAAAGCTCCCAGTCCTGTACTAAATCATCTCAATCTGATTACTACAATTCACTTAATTTCTCCTTAATCCCACACAATAGCATTCTACTTGTCATTTTATTATTTTAAACAACTAAGCAAATATGGGTGGAATATGGTAAATTATTTTTAGAGAACAGATTTGTCATTGTGTTTTGATAAGCTAAAGGTGTTGAGGTATTATCATTCTCAAATGTTAAGCAGAGTTTAAAGATGATGGAGTTATTAGTGCGAAGCCTGACCGGACAGGAGAGTGACTACTCCGTAGATTGATTCAGTGTGTTAAACTCAGATGGAAACCAAATCATTTGTAAAGGGCAAATACAACCTAATATTTTGCATTGCTGTAGAATAAGACTGTCCACTATGTAACACATTTATGCCTTCAACAAATTATTTATTGACCACTAGTGACTCAATAAGACAGAATTTCAAATGAAAACAAATGAAGCAACAAAAGACACTAATAAGACAGTCAACGAGGTGTTGAAAAATTCATGTCACCTTCAACTGCTTTTGTTCCAGGAGTGCAAGCTCACTAGGAATCTCTTTTCAACTGAACGAAAAGAAAACAGAAAATTCTGAGGAAGCAGGGCTAAAGCTTGGGCCTTGAGTGAAGCCTCGGCTGAGGTCGTTTTGTGGAACAGACCGGACTGATTTGTAGACATTTGCTTCCCAAACGTTATGGGAGCAGCAGAGTAAATAGCCTCAGGCCCGTAGCCCATCTCTCCAGACTCGGAGTTGAAGCCCTCTGAAGTCCAATCCAAGCGGGCAGCAATGCAAGCACAGTGAGAGCAGCTTTACTCAGCTCTAATTGGGGCTATTTTGGACTTAAAGGACTGACTGGATGTCAGGAAATCAGACTTTCCTCTTTTCGTTTTCCTTTCCTTTCTTTTGAGGAGGGTACATATAGAAGAGCTGGGAGGGCTATGGGTCAAGAGAGCAGTAAGCTCAACACGTCCATGTTTAAGTCATTCAGGCTGCACTGAAGTGATCAATAGTTTAGTTATCGTGGACACTTAATCCAGTGCTGTGGGATAAAGTAGCTTAGGCAGTGTAGTCTAAAACTGTGGTTGTCTTTTGTTATTTGGTTCGTTGAATTAATAGAATTATTCCTTGTAGTGCTAGCATGCTTATTAAATCGCTGTAGCACGTGTACATACACATGCACACACAAAGTGAAAGAGGAATATGTCAAGATGTTGAAAAGTTTGGGCAATGAGTTGCAGAAAGAAAATGGAATAGCACTTGTGTTTTAGAACCAGCTGTGTATACCACATGTCTGTGACACGTCAGAAATCAAGACCTTCACTAAACCTCACCAACAATAGTAACGACCTAACACGTTCTCCTTGGTCAGGAGTGAGTGAAGCGGTGATGTCATCATCATGGCGATGTCTTTATCCGAGTGTGCTAGGAAATGCTAGACCAGTTATCACACGTCTCCATTAATTTTTCCAGTAATATTTCTGACCCAGAACGGAGCCGATATTGTTCAGCATAATCAGACCGTCGTATCATAATCAGAGCATTGTATCAGCGGCGTTATCTGTTTGAGAAATTAGCTCTATTCCCCCGGGGCTGTTTGGAATAATGTAAGAAGCCTCGATTATACATGCACGCCAGTGACAAGATGAGTTTTCTGCATTATTCATGATAATTGGCCAGTGCATAAGGGAGGGAAACAGCAATTTTTGCCTTTTCATCGTTTCTGTTTGTGATTATTGTTCTTTTCTTTTCTTTTTTTTTTTTTGTCTTGTGATAATTTTGATCTTTGTTTTGACTTTTAGCTCAGAAGAAACACAATCTGTTTCTTCTGAGTGTCAGCAACATGCCCTAAAAACAGATCATAGAGGAATGTCCAGAATTTTCGTCAAATTTGTTTGATTTAAGACTTGCCAGACTGGGATCTGGTACCAGAACTGATTAGACGGTAGAAGAGGATAATAACGGGGGCAGATAAATTGTTTAAAACAACATGTTCTTTTCTGGTGTTCTGCTAAACTCTAGTCTCTCTGATCTTTTGTTCTTCTGCAATTATTTAGGCTGAAATTACCCTACTTACAAATCCACCTTTATCACTGTGTGACTGTTTGTAGTCACTGGCCTGTGAGAACGATGAAGATGATGTTTTTACAGGCAGCCAGGGTCTTTGATGTGGCATCAGACAAAGAGAAAGAGAGAGATAGAAAAAAAGTCTGTACACACAAAATAGGAAGCTAATAGAAGGGAAGTGTTTCTTTTTTTTCTGTCGCTTCTCTGTTAAAAATAAGGTCAAAACAAAGAGGAGAATAGTTTTAGACTCTGTCTATGGTATAGAGAGAATATAAGTGTTTAAGAAAATGGAGAAAAAAATCTGTACTGGCACATAAAGGTCTGTTTTCTCCTTGTTTCAAACAAAGGTTGTTCTGGTAGCTCTAAAAGGGTTAGAAGTGGTTTAACACTTCAGTTTGAGAATTGCTTCATTAGATTTGGTGCATTTTCATCATTTGGTGGTTTGCATTGTTTTGTACTGTGTTAGGTTGTTTTTTTTTCCCAAACCCTTTTCTGATCTCCATTTCCAACTGAAATCAATTAGGAGGATAATGAAAGGCGAGATTAATTTAAGCCCATTTCTGAATATCGTGACATTTATCCTTTTAAGGAATGGGACGGAGACATTGGATTTGGTAGTATTTGGTAGGCCTTCTGTTCCTTGCTTGATTGAATAGATGTTGAAATGATTGACTTTGAAGAAAACACAGGACCTACATTTCAGCACTATCATCATAAAATCCCTCAGATGGCACAGCATGTAGAAGATCAAAGCTAGATGTTATACAGTTATCTCAGACCAACCATGTTCATGTCTGACAACAATAGTAATCTTGTATTTATTTACTTTAGTGCCAGTGTCTCCTCTGTAACCACTGCTGTTACATTTGTTACACTGTAACGTATATACTTCAGACATTACGCTGTTGTAATGGTTTCCGTGGTGATTTCAAAATAAGAACAATCTAACTGTGCCTAGCAGTGAGGTGGCCCTTGTCTTTATGGAGTTGGTCTGTGTGCTATGACAGGAGCTCTAGAATCCAGGTACTCAGATGCTGGTCAGCAGATTAAGTTACCAAAAGAGTGCTGTTACCTTATCGAGCACTGATTTGACACAGTAATCTAACCAGCCAGTGTCAGCCCCTACTGAACGGACCCCCCTCTTCCTTTGGAGTCTCGGCGACCCCCCAAGGTTTCATCCTTATTTATAGTTCAAGGTAGTTTACCTCACCACTTTTCCCCCCGGGCATTGCCCTCCTATGGACCCATGGATGGGACTCTTTAAAGCTACTTTGTGATAGTGTTTGTTGTTTATAGAGAAAGCGCTCTTCACATTGAACTGAATTGACTTCACTGAGTCATTCTGCATCAGGAAGCAGTCCTGCTTCTCCACTCTGCATTGTCAATTCACAAGAGTTCAAGTATGGTCGTCCAAAAGAGTGTTTACAGAACGACTCACTCTTAAGCCAGCACAGTGTGTTTTAACACCGCAAGGACGGGTGTATTTTGGGGTTAGTTAAGAGCCCGGGTTTATGAAATTGGTGAAAACACAGTTGTGTTCGTGTTAGTGTTGCATGGTCAGAATGGTGTAGCTACGTTGCTTTTGAGCCAGGTGCACTTCCACCGAGGACAGAGGCAGCCAAATCTACACAAAGTGTTTAGGAACCTTGTATAGGACTGAGTTCATTTATTTTTTGTCTGTCACATAGAAAATCGCTGTCAGGAAGCACTTACCAACCCCTGCAGACATACATAACGTTATTATGCTAACAGCTTTCTCAAAGGATATTTTTGATCTTGTTGGACTATGACTGTGGCTGTCCCGTTCATTCTTGGCTTGGTGTAAAACTCAGATGTAACTAGGACAAAAGTTAAAACAGAAAACATAAAGTGAAAGTACAGAGTAAGGGAAGTCAAGGGGAAGAGACAAAACATCTGAAATCTGACTTAAAGTTTCATTTGAATTTCGATTAAGACTGAAGACTGTCTGCTGAGTTTAGATGGAGAGAGTTAGCACTGCTGACTCTGGTCACAACCATGGAGAAGTAGGGAGTCAACATTAATAGCAAAATTGTTTTTCCTTTTGACTGACTTTTTTTTTTCTTTTTCAGGCTGAACATTGTCCTGCCTTTAGAAATGCACTTTGCTTAGAGTGTGTGTGTGGTATTATAGTGAAAAAAAGAATTTCATTTCCCTGCTTATTCCAAAATTCCTTGTCTGGGAAACAAAACAGTGATCACTTTTTCCACATCTGAGCCTCTTGGAAGTTGGAATAGGTGTAAGTGGGCTCTTCGTGGGAACAGGTCAAGAAGGGTCATTTACTTGTGTCCAAGCCAATGCTTTTGTGCGTGTGTGTGTGTGCGCGCGTGTGTGTGTGTGTGTGTGTGTGTGCGTGCGTGTGTGTGTGTGTGTGTGTGAGTGAGAGAGAGAAAGAGAGAGAGAGAGAGAGACAGCGCGCATGTGTAGGTGTTACTGGAACACCCAGACTGCTCAGTTTTGCTTGTTAAAGTTTGGAATAGCTGAAGGGTCCAGTGGGGCCATGATCTAATTTTTTTTTTTTTTTTAATCTCAGTTTTGGGAACGATTAAACCTAAGATTGAAAATAAACTCATTTCACATCATTAATAGAGCAACGAAAAAAAAGATTATTGTGTTAACACTGACCAGATGTGCATAAATATTTACTCTCCTCATTGTCATGGTAATTGCAGAGTATGAATGTTTAGAAAGCCTGCTGTATGGCCAGTGTGTAAGGCTGGTATGGCCAGTGTGCAAGGATCTGCTAGGCTTTTCAGGAGAATGGTTGATGATAACCCTCTCGAAGGTAAAATGTATGAATAACCTATTGTACCTAGTGCATACTAGCACTTTCTAAACTACGAGATGAAATGATGGAAAATGTCTTCTAATAAGTGGCACCCTGTCTAATTGGGTCCCTTAATTATCACTCCTGCTCTATAACAGGTAGAACTGATGATCTGAGGATTTCTACAGCTGGCCTCAGGACAGTGGAGGCCTGTAGTAAGTTGTCGCCTGTATCCCTGTGGTCTTGTAATGTGTAGCAGCAGTGTTACAGTGTGAGGTCGTGTTACAGAGAGCACTGGTGTTTACAGATGTGAGGTTATGTTACAAAGAGCAATGATGTTACAGTGTGAGGTCGTGTTACAGAGAGCACTGGTGTTTACATATGTGAGGTTATGTTACAAAGAGCAATGATGTTACAGTGTGAGGTTGTGTTACAGAGAGCACTGGTGTTTACATATGTGAGGTTATGTTACAAAGAGCAATGATGTTACAGTGTGAGGTTGTGTTACAGACAGCACTGGTTTTTACATATGTGAGGTTATGTTACAAAGAGCAATGATGTTACAGTGTGAGGTTGTGTTACAGAGAGCACTGGTTTTTACATATGTGAGGTTATGTTACAAAGAGCAATGATGTTACAGTGTGAGGTCGTGTTACAGAGAGCACTGGTGTTTACAGATGTGAGGTCATGTTACAAAGAGCAATGATGTTACAGTGTGAGGTTACGTTGCAGAGAACAGTGGTTTTACAGTGTGAGGTTGTGTAATGGAGAACAGTGGTGTTATATTGTGAGGTCGTGTTACAGAGAGCAGTGGTGTTGCAGTGTGAGGTTGTGTTACAGAGAACAGTGGTGTTGCAGTGTGAGGTTGTGTTACAGAGAGCAGTGGTGTTGCAGTGTGAGGTTGTGTTACAGAGAGCAGTGGTGTTGCAGTGTGAGGTTGTGTTACAGAGAGCAGTGGTGTTGCAGTGTGAGGTTGTGTTACAGAGAGCAGTGGTGTTGCAGTGTGAGGTTGTGTTACAGAGAGCAGTGGTATGTTAGTGTGTAAGGCACTGCCTCTGACTTCACCACAGGGCGTCACCCTGAAATCCTCACAATATCCCATTACTCAGATTATGATCAGCTGTTTTGACAGGCATGAACAATATAGTACAATCAAAATTAATCATTAACATTTTTAGACAACTGCTTCAGAACTTTACAAACTCACAAAGCTTGATGAGAAACCATTATTTCTTCATTGGATAGGCTACACTGACATGTATTTCATCAGATGACATTTACAAAAAGCTGTATTGTTATGGTTAATTTATACATTATTACAAACTGAGCCTGCTAACTACACATTTGGTCATGGTGTTTAGTGCCTGTGACAGATGACATGAAATGTATTTCATAGTATAACCTTTTGAATGAGCACAAAGCCCCAGAGCCAAGTTCAAGCTTATACCCAATTTCATTTATACTGAGCCTGGAAAATGTGATTAGTCATGGTGTTCAGGCTAATGACAGTAGTTGGTGCAGACACGATCACACACGGTGGAAATGAGAAACTCGACAGTTTCTTCGTGTCTTGAGCAGAGATCAAGTGTCTTTTCATGGGACCATCTCGTTAATTGGTCAGTCATCTAGTAAGTAATGTGTGGGTTAAACGCATTGTAATTTATATTCCGTGATACCAGTTACTGTCTCCGCACTCTTCTGTTCCATTGTTAGCAGTTCATGTAGCAACAAGAAACATTTTGGCTGAGTGGCGATCTGAAACCAAGGATAGAGTTATGTTGTCATGGTGTTCCAGTTATCTTTTTATATCTGTTTACCCTTCAATACTTCCACACATTGGATATAGACCTTGTCTACATACCAAACATTCGGTCCAGGAAGAGATCCTCAGGGTGATAATTGGAACAGAGGCATCATGTGATATAAAATCGAAACTCCTGACTTGGACCAGAAAAAAAAATTGTGATCTAATATATTTTTGTGTGACTGGACACTAATAAACAGCACTGTTAACAAATGCTCGTATGTAAATGACATGTAAACAATGACACAATTAGCCAGGTTATGGAGATAGCCAATGGTACATTATCTAGAAATAGACAACTGGTTGTTTAATTTTTATCATCAAGATTCAGTACAGCATAAGGATGCTTATTAAGGTAATATTCAGCTTTGTGTATTCAGAGGCACCAAGAGTCTTATTTTTTTCATCGAGATTTCCTCTTTTTCATTCGGTTTTCTTTTGAGGTGAACTGTTTCACTGATTCAGTCAGCCCCATTGGCAAGGTCAGCTGAGAAGGCTCTGTTCGTTTTGTGTGTGGTAAGACACAATTACTGGTTGGAGGCCACAAAATGTTAGCTTTACTAATTCCATCATTTCAAAGCTCTCATTAGCTGTGGTTAAAGAGACAGTTTGCAGGGTAGGAAGAGTCCGGAAGGCATTTTGACTCTGTGTAATTTACCAGATTGCGCATGGTGCGTGGAAAGCCTTTTTGTTTGTTTATACATCAAAAGCTCTTCTTTTGTTTGAACTCTAGCTCTGTCGCAGTACATGAAGGATCCATTGGAAATTTGACATCTTATGGAAACATAAATTTACATGTATTTCCAAGACCAAGCCCTGTGTTTCACTGGGGGCTGTTTTCTTTGAAATATATTTGGAAGGCAAAACGACTTGCCATTCAGCGTTCAGCTTAACATAGCCATTGTCTCAGAGGACTACACTTCCAGTGAAATTTTAGGCGAAATAATGGTAACGCTTTCACGGGTTTAATTAGCATAATAGTGAATGAATAGGAGATATTGTACGTGTTAGACTGGAGCAAACGAGTTTGAAATGAATCACCATTGGATAAGAGCTTTTATTTTGCCTGCAGCTGTCTGCTCAGACAAAAGAGGAACAAAAATTCCAATTAAGAGCTGTGTCTTCATTTCTATAAAAAATAAATAAATAAAATAATAATAGTAATAATAATAATAATACCAGATAAATAACAATCCCAGGACCAGGTCTCAATCTAATCTGTGATATTTAAATTCTTACATTTAAATAAATCCATTTTTTAAGAATTCACATGTGTATTTTTTTCCCTCAGACTCTAAAGAAACCATCAATAAGGTTTCTGTATTTTCCTCTCAGATTAGGTCTGGAATTAGAATGAAAACGCTTTGCTATGAAGATGCTTTTAACCTTTTTAAAAGTTTAAAAAGTCTTTGTTGAGTCTTCGTACCGAATGTCAGAAGCATAGATGCTGGGCTTCTTCTCTTTTACCTCAATGAGATAGCAGACTCCTCCTCCAGACAGTCATTACTTTAAATCAAAGCCTCTATCAGGTACATGACAGCAGTCAAAAGACTGTTAATGGCCCATTGTGTTTTCCTTAGAACAAAGATATTGTCCTGCTCTAATTGCATCCTTGTGTGTGCTAAGTGACTTATATCAGGTATAAAGGCATGCTATGGTTGCTCTGGTCCCGAGGTCTTTTTTGATATCATCTTTATATTAAGAAGGATTAGCTTGTCTAATTACCAGTCCTCCGTGGGCTAAATAATGACCTTTTTATGGCATTTCATATCCTTCATTAAAAACTGCTTTCGCCTGGTTACTTACAACCCTGTGCAGTACCATACAAGTTAACTACAATTTAACTAAATGCTAATTAAATCTCTCTCCCTCTCTCTCTCTCTCTCTCCCCCCTGACTTTCCTCAGCCGTCCCGTTCCCGCCGAGCCACAGGTTGACGGTGAAGGAGGTGTTTGACGGTGAGGGGAAGCCCAAAGTGGACGTGCTGAAGGCCCATCTTACCAAGGAGGGGCGTGTGGAAGAGGCCGTGGCCCTCAGGCTCATCGGCGAAGGAGCCGCCATCCTACGCTCAGAGAAGAACCTTCTGGACATAGAGGCTCCGGTCACAGGTCAGACCCGTATAGCCTTTCCTTCAGCTGTAACCAGGCCTGTCATGAACCCCCTCTGTATGGGGACAGTACAGGGTTGCCTCCAAAGATACTTTTCAAGCTGAGAAAAAGAGAGAGAGAGAGAAAAGAAAAGAGAACGTAAACGTGACCCAATCAGAGTCGATTTACATTCTTTTGGCGTTCATGACCATTCATAAGCCCTGGAGGCGGAAACAAAAGACGTAGTCTGACGTAAACAGCGCGTGCTGATGTATGGACTTAGTGGTTCTGTCGTCCTCAGTCCAGCGGCACTATGCTAGATGGGAACAGTTCCAGGCCTCATCGTTATGTCCTCCACTCACTTCCGTGAATCCACCATCGGCGCTCGCGTACTAACGCTGTGGGCAGATGTGGGTTTGGATTTCGTGTTCCCGTAGACTAACATTTGGGCTCTGAGCTGGGAGAAAGAGTTCTGCCTTTTTATGTTGTTCCACATGTTGAGTAGTCAGGGAGGCAGTAGTCCAGTAGGTGTGAATTATTGAGGAGACAACAATCTAGTGTAGTTTGACCTGTAGAGGTGTTTTTTGGACAGGTTTATCACGTTCCTCACCAACACCACAGCGTCTGTAAAGAGGAAGAACACGTGTCTGAGAACACAGTCGTTACTGGTGAAAGCATGTGATCATTCTGATTGGGTGGAGAACAGCTGCAGCACTACTTCTGGTGCTACCAGCTTCTATGGTGACACATCCATGACTGTGTGTTTTTGATGAGTGAGGAGTTTGAACCACGTTCTGTCCAGATTTCACCAGCACTACTCTCAAAGCATAATACTGGCCTGAGGACGACCTTGTGAGGTGGTCTGGACTGTCGCATTCCAGCATGGGCCAAATCAGATTATTCCTAGCATCCATACCAGCGGTTAATGCATCCTAGCATGTTTGGATGACAAAAGTCAATTCCCAGTGTAACAGGGGTCTTTATATGCCTTTGTGTTGCCCTTGTTTTTGTGCCTCCAGTTTGCTTTGGCATTTTTATGCTTTGTTTTGGTTTTTTTTTTGGTTATTACTGTCCTCAGCATGTCCCTTGGCTGTCGCAATTTACTCTACTGGTTTTTAGAAACAATTCCGAGACACACAGTTTGAGAAAAGCCTTTAGACTTATATTACGTGTCTCTGTACATTTTAGTGCTGTTGTACTTTGTGGTAATTTTGACACCATCCAGTGACCTAGAAACCAAAAAAAAAAAAAAGAACAAGGCCAGGGTTCTTTGTGTGGCTCTGTTTTCAGAGAATCAGTGAACAAAGGCCAAACACTTGTAAAACAAAGCTCTGCTCCAGTTCTCCTTATCTCCCCCCCCCCCCCCACCCCACAGTCTACATTTTGTTTGGTGTTACATGACTTAATTAGACTTTATGATGAGTCTCTTTGATGGCTCCATTAACACAAAGCAGAGGGCAAGCCTCCACAACAATGGCAATTATTCTCATCAACCTCCCTCAAGGAAAATGTCCTCCAGATGCATTTGGATTTGTCTTGGGTTTCTCTCTCTCTCTCTCTCTCTCTCTCTCTCTCTCTCTCTCTCTCTCCTTCCCTTTCCCTCTCTTTCTCTTTCTCTCTCTCTCTCTCTCTCTCTCTCTGTCTTTTTGAGTAAGCTGTGTTTGCAAGCCCTTGAAGTAAACACCTCCTCCCTTTCTCATTACTGTTGTCCTCTGTTTTTCCACCGACGCTTAAACCCTCTTTAAAGTACAGTCAAGCTTTCCAGGAATTTTAAGGCGTTTTTTTCTTCTTTTTTTCCCCTCAAAGAGGCTGGTCTGTGTGTGTAAGCTAGGCTAGAGAGGCAGGCTCACTTGGGTTGTGGTTGTTGCAGTGACAAAAGTACAATTACTATTTATGTGGTATTGTTTTTCCCTCTTTCCAGTTGGCTAAGAGATTTTTTTTTTGTGGTATCATTTTGTTTTTCTTTGTTGTTTTTTTTTCTTTTTCTTTTTTTTTTTTGCCTCCCATAGTAAAATCCTCACCTGAGCATTCATGAAAGAGCTAAATCCAGTTTCAAAGTGCATTACAGTAATGAATACTGAGTGCTAGAATTGACACATTTAGGACAGCTTTGTTTAGGAGGAGACTTCTCAAACGGAAATGTAGGTCTGAGGAAATATTGTATGTACTGTTAAAATTGCTAATATTGATACTGCCCCAGCAGTTCTGTGTTTTATAATGCATCTGTTAAATCTGTTTTATAGAACTGTCTGTTTGAATTCTACAATTTCATGGTGATTTCACAACACCATGGTGACTCCACAATGCCATAGTGATTTCACAACACCATGGTGATTTCACAATGCCATAATGATTTCACCATGGTGATTGGTGGTGGCAGAGGTAGCATAGAAATGATGTCAGAACTGAGAGCATGTGTAGAGGGAGACCTCACTTGGTATCAAACACTGGATTTAAGTCATTTTACTCCATATCAAAGGCTTTGAAGTTTTTTCTCCTCGTAGCTCATTTTGAGTGATCTCTTCTCCTGTCACATTCATTTAAGAATTTGACATTTTCACTTTTTAATATGTTAATAGGACAGGTTTCAGTCGTGTGGATTGTTGCAGCTTTAAGACAGGGAAAGTAAAAGGGAAGCACAGAAGCTATGCAGATGGTGTCTAAATGTTTGTGAATTTGCATAAATGTTCACCAGTTCCTAACTCCCAAAAAAAGAAAAACAGACCCACAGCTCACATTTTTAAGGCCTTGTTTTTGATCTCTGAGAATTTCTGTGTCTTTTGACTTGTCGTTGATGAAGAGGAACCAGAATGGTGTCACTGAACGAATGTTACCCTTTTCTTGCAACTTTTCTCACAAATTGTCTTGGGCCTTATGAGATTCTCCCAGACTTTCGACACGATAAAGTTTGGTAGTTTCTTTTTTTTTTCCATGTGAAGAATCCTCACTGGTCTATTCTCTCTTTGAGGTTACCTTGTTTCTTGACTGACACCATCACAGTGTGCTGTCAGGAATGGGCCAAGAGCACATGACTCCAATTTTTGATCTTCAGGTCACACGCAGATGAGACAGTGAGCCAACTTACACTATTGCTGCACTATTTGTGGCTTATTACTTTCTCACCGGGCCATAAATGATTTCCACACCACCGTAGCCCCACACGCACACACACACACACACCCCTGTCCGAATATCGGCACAAAATTAAGCAGGTCAGCTGTTGGACACACTTTGTCCGAGAAGATTCTTGAAGGTTGAACCCAGTTCAGGCACTGCCTCACAGCACAGAGGAGACACTGGCCAACCATTGTCAGGTGTCCATGTGAAATCAACCCACCACCTTCCCCCCCTTGGACAGGTGTGTTGTCCACACTCAGTCTCCCTTTCAACACTCACCGGTGGCCTTTGGTGCTCAGGTGACTGTACGGTTGTAGATGTCGTCCTGGAATAGCGTCATCCTCCAGACACTTTGTTTGCTTGGCTATGCTAAGCCACTTGTAGCATCAAAAGACACAACTAGGCTGGGGGGGCAGACTTTTGAGGTTAAAACTTAAGAAGGTCAGTCTTTGTCCTTTCCAAATTGAGAGAAAAAAGGGACAAAATGTTTAAAAATCCAGGAAGGCACTGCTGTCTCAGAGCCATGTTCAAGGCCATATTGTGGAGTGCTTTTAGCTCAGGCCCTCATTTAGTCCAGAGGCGGGATCAGAACTGCACAGCATCAGCAGAAAAGAAGATTCCGGCAAAAAATTAAGTCATTGTTAAATGCTGAAAAAAGGAAAAATTAAAAGAAAGCAAAAACTTTTTTTTCTTTCTAGACATTGTATTCTAGGGTTTGGTAATGAAACCTATCTCCCTTTTTGGAAGCCCATTATAGTTGGTTGTTTTTGCTGATGTGTTCTTTCTGTACCTTAAAATTCCAACCTTATTGTCCTAATATCCATGACATTTAAAGTTGTGTGGAGTTTGAGGCAGCGAGTGGAACTGGATTTGGAGCAGCACTGACCGTTTTGTGGATGAAGTGGATCAGAGAGAGAGGCTGTAGAATATATATGTGTGTGTGTGTGTGAGAGAGAGAGAGTGTGTCAGCTCGTGACTTGTGTTTCTTCAGATTCTTTTGCACTGACAGGCAATCATGTGATATGACTGAATAAATCCCACAGAAAAAGCACTACAAATGAATATATTTTCATTGTTTGAAGGGAAGGGGTGTTTATATGTGTGTATATATATATATATGTGTGTGTGTGTGTGTGTGTATATATGTGTGTGTGTGTGTGTGTGTATATATATATATATATGTATATGTACACACACACACACACACACATATATATGAGCTTGTGAATTCTGCTTTGCAGTGTGTTAGTATTATGGACTGATTCATGTCATGGTAGTTCTCACCTTCTGGGGGACACTTTTGGTCAAGGAATAAATTGCTAGTGTTTTCTTCAAGGTTAGATTTTTCATTTTATTTGAATCCAAACCAGTTCCATATGATGGGTCTAGATGACACCCCTGGTACCAACAAACTCTTCAAGAGTCCCAGTATTACTATCTTTGTTTCTTTGTACTTTCTTAATTTTCACCTGTTTTTACTTCTGTTCTCCCTTACTCTTCTCCCTTTCGCTGATGTTTCTCCTCATTACTAAGCGATCGGCTAATTTAGCCGTCAAAGCTCATTAAGTCAGTTGGTACACAGTCGATCAAACCTACAGGCCAGTGACTGTTTGGGATACTTTTACAGTGCGCACTGTTACATCTTGGGGGGGGTGCAGTGGGTAGCGCTGTTGCCTCACAGCAAGAGGGTCTCGGGTTCGATTCCCGGCCTTTCTGTGTGGAGTTTGCATGTTCTCCCCATGTCTGCGTGGGTTTCCTCTAGGAGCTCCGGTTTCCTCCCACAGTCCAAAGACATGCAGGTTAGGTGAATTGGAGACACTAAATTGCCCCTAGGTATGAATGTGTGTGTGAGTGTGTTTGTCTATGTGCCCTGCGATAGACTGGCGACCTGTCCAGGGTGTTTCCCTGCCTTTTGCCCTATGAGCACTTGGATAGGCTCCAGCACCCCCTGCGACCCTAATCAGGATAAGCGGCTTAGATAGTGAGTGAGTGTGTGTGTGTGTCTGTATGTGTGTGTGTCTGTGTGAGTAAGTATACGTGTGTGTTTAGTGCGTGTATTGACTGACCGTCATAAGAGGAGTGTGTGTGTCTGGTATGTTTGTTAAGATAGAGGGTCAAAGGGACTTGTCTACACCTACACACTCACTCAACCCACACTCCACACACACACACAGACACACACACATATACATTAAGAGGCTCTCCAAGGCACATGAACTGTTGGAATGGAGCCATTCATCACACCCACTTGCACACTCATTCCGTGGGCTTCAAAACCCCCACCAGCAGTGTGTGGTCTCCTCTCGCTCTCTCTGTCTCCCCTCCTCTCCCTTTTTTTCTCTCTCTCTCTCTATCTCTCGCTTCCCTTCCTGCCCCTAAGCCTCTCTCTCCATCCCCTTCTCTCTGTCCTCATGTTTCTCTCTCCCTCTCTCAGGGCAACAAACCCATTTTCTGCTGTACATAATCATCAATCCTCAAACGAGGACACTAATGATCCAGAGCGCATGGTGTGTGTATGTTGTACGCCTGCAGTGAGAGAGAAAGAGAGAGAGACAGTGTGTGTTTGTGTGGTCATGAATGGGAAAGCTAACGGTAATACCCCTACACTCTGTGGGGAGATGCTTCTGTCTGCAAGGCCACTCCGTCACTGTCACCGTCTGATTGGTCTGTGACTCAGGGCACCTCTGTACATTTGACAGCTATACTGGGGTGTGCCCCCCCCCCCCCAGTCAAGGTCCTCACTGTGATTGGTCTAAGCCCATTACAATCGTCCAGTCATGGTTGTGTCAGCAGGTGTTACTGTAACATTAGTTAAATAAATAGCTGAGTCCTTGGAATTTAGCTTAGCCATTATCTGCAGGGGGTGTCATAAAAAAAAAATTAAAAAAAACATGTCGCCCAATGACATCTTGTCACTTTTAAAGAACAAATCTAAAACACTTTAGCTTGTTTTCAACAGCCTTTAGCTCGTTTGCGGGTTAAAGTTGTTAGCAAAATAGAAAGGAGAAAAAAAAAAGAAAAAAAAAATTCCCTGAGGCCCTTTACCCGCCTGCCTTAATCGGAGGGTAATTTTGCCTCTTTTTGCAGCGTAGCGGTGGTGGTGATACAATGGCCTAACTCGGTGGGCTTGCCCCCAGGATTGGCCTGTGTAGGCCAGCGAGTGGCATTACGCAACGCTCTCGCCCACATGCCAGCAGCCGCTGCCTGTTGATAGGTACTTAGCCGGGGAGATCAATCTCACACAGGGCGAGCGCGAACAATCTTGGTCTCACTTGAGATAATACACTCCCACACATGTTCGTTCAGTGTGGGCTGCTCTGATCGCTGCTAATCGTGACTCTCGCTATGGATGTAGCCTGTATGAGTGCTTTGTGTGGTATGTACATGAACAAACGTGTGTCAGCTCTCTTTCTCTCTCTCTCTCTCTCTCTCTCTGTCACTGAGGCTGTGCTCTGTATGAACTATATAAAAGACAGTACATATCTTTTCCCTGTTACATTCTGTCATGTAAGTTTTTTTTTTCCTATGTCTGTCCCAATAATGTTCTGTTCAAATACACTTTCTTTAATTAGTGGTGTTTCACCATTCAAGACAAGAGCATTTTTAAATGGTTCTGAACTCAAAGGCTGCTGAAGGGAACATCATCCACTTTTCGAGAGGGAGGAAACGCCTGTGGAAGAGGGCCATGAGTCAGTACCTGCTCTGTGTGGCCTTGCCCATTTGAAATCCTTGCTTGCAAAATCCAGGAAAGTTTCATTCAGAACCCCACCTGGGTCTGGGTGTGGGTGTGGAGGCACACTTTGTTCAACATATATTTATGTAAATATAAATGAATGTAGGTTGCTTTTTGCTTCTGATCTGGAAGTAATTAAACATGACAGAACCACTTATGAGAAAAGATTTCTCACGGTTTAATCCAGCATATGGAAGACTTGGTACATGCTTCCATTACTACTGACTGAACCAGAGCTGCGGTTTCAGCTCTCAGAATCAGTGTATGTATGGGATTAATCGTTAGTCCAGAAATACCAAGAGACAGTGTGATTTAGGACCTGCTTGTTATATCACTGTCGAAGTTAAGATCAACTTCATGCCTCCAAGCACCAAGCACATGCCAGTTGCAGAGGATAGAACTGGATAAAGATAATGCTGAGTTTACATATCTTCCTTCACAAGGCTACTGGCCAGTGAACTACACATTACCTGCTCATGCGGCATGTGCTTTTAAAAAAACAAGCAAAAAACCCCCAAACAGCTGTACTCCTCTTCTGTAGCCTGTAACAGAGGCACACACTGGGCTTTTGCTGTTCAGGGCTGATCTGCAAAGGATGAGAGAGATTTTTAATACAGTCCACTTGACCCTTGAGGGTAATCCATCGCTATGGAAATGAAGCTTGTCAGGCCAATCGCCGTGGTTACAGCGTTATCACTGATCTTTGTTGAGCGACTAACAAAAGCCCTGTATGCTCAGACCCTCAGATCTGCCCATACGACTGCACCCAGGAGGCCTGCTCTTGGTTCCCGTCTCCCGGCGCTCTTCTCGGACGAGTCCGACTCCTCTCTGGTGTCGTGTTACTTACCTGGTTCGACAAGCTCTTGTGTTGTTAACGGTCATCACCTAAGTGTTTGGTTTCGTTCGTTCGTTCGATTCTCAGCGAGACCTGTCAGCGGCCCAGAGTTTCCAGTGACGTTAGAGTCTCCACTAACATCTCACTGTGTGAGGTGATGCCTTGACTTCACAAGAATTCTCCAGACACTTATTTTAATTATAAACACCTTACTTTTTAACATTTTTCCTACAGCATTTGGAGTGTGCTCTTGTGCTACACCTGCACAGGGAACCTGCAATAACAAATCATGAGAAACTGGTGGTAGACTGGTAATGCGACTCAGCAGAAACATAGAAGCCATTTAAGCTGATGCTCAGAAGGTCGGCATGCTGTTAGACTGAGCTGCAGTGGTAGGGGGAAGTAAAGCCCTGTGTGTACATTTGGCTATTTGAAAAGTCACTCCTCCAGAGAAACACAAGCCACCGTCGCTGGGCCGTTTCCATGCCGATAAGCAGCGTTGCCACGGCAACGGCGGGCCGGCGTTCCGAAGGCTCCGGGGCTAAAAGACCAGGCGTTGATGACTGAAGTGGTAAGGTAGGAGTCTGAACGTCGGTATGGATTACTCATCTTAATTAGCTCCAAGCCTGCCGATTAAAAACGGCACCGAAAGTTTGGCGATAAGAAGAATAGACCGCTCTGCATTTATGGACGTATCGTAAGAGTGAATTACACTCTGCCCTGACTTTAAATTCCCTCAGTTACCTGCGTTATTATCAACAGGAAGAGATGTAATTCTAATGAAAGAGCTCATAGTATTACCTGTGTATTTAAATGCCTTTGTTCGAATACCCAATGAGACTTACTCACACCCTCCTGAGAAGCACTAATTTGAGGGCCACAGTCTTAGTTAATCTTAATCAGATATGCTACATCCCAAACGCAACACATGGATATGTTTGGGGGGGGTGGGGGGGTGCTGTAGGGAAAACAGATTGGGAAGCACTTCCCTAAACTGCGTAATTTGCATAGGATGGGTTTTCTTAAAAGGGCTCTTGTCGAAACGGTGAAAGCAAGTGTTTACAACGTGCCTGAAGGGAGTGGATTGACTGCAGCGTGTCTGTTGTCTCTGGAGACTCCTAACTCCAGCTAATTGCTTCCCAATGTAGTGCTCCAACAGATGCTAATTGGATGGTTCCAAAAGACATATTACATTTCTGTGCTCAGTGACATTAGAGTGAAACACACACACACACACACACACACACACAAATAAATAGATAAATAGATTTGCAGATCAAAGTTTGTAAATCATCGCCAAGGAACCAATTTGTGTCCAAACAACCACATAATTTCCACTTTCAGAGCTTTCTGAGAGTGCTTCAGCGAAAAGCGTGGAGGTGTGTGGGATAGGTAACATATGTGCCGCTGGCATTCCAAAGTTTTGTTATGTTTTGTTTGTTTTCATTTTAGAGGACTGGAATTTTCAAGCAATTTTCCCTAAAGGCGGTTTGTTGCCAATGAGAGTTGCATTTCTGTTTGGTCCAGAATATTCCTTTGGTAGTTTTTGTGTTAGGGTGATAATGTTTTGTTACGTTAGATACCAAAAACAGTGACAAAGTTCTCTCGGAATATTTTCTCAAGCCATTGTTTTCTGGAACGTTCCAAAGGAGTTTGTATAAAACATTTACTTAAGAGGTAATTGTGTCTGTTATGATTAAAAAGATATCAATCAGAAGTGACATACATGCATCGTACAGAGAGTCTGTACACGATGTCAGTGGCCAGAGAAATGCTGTCTGTCTCCTAGGTGGAGCAGGTATTTAAGAGATTCATTTAAGACTGACGGGCAAATGGAACATGCTAGAAAGTTCTCCTTGACTCAAAAGAACATGATGGGGACTGCTTGTCTTCATTGTTCACCCAGGACAACACAGTTTGTGGTGTTTTTCTGTGGTTTATGCTACGGAAGCAAGAACCCTGTGACCAAGTGACTTCTCTGACGCAAGTTGTGGATTTTATCTCTGAACTTATCAGAAATGGTTTTATTTGATTTACTTTTAAAGGCTGAGGATGCATTGAGTGCAGTTATGTCATTCATTCTCAACAGCCATTTTCTGTTTTTAAAAATACATATTTATATATTTGAGGGGGGAGGAGCAGTACTCAGTGGGCCAGTTTACAGTCCTTGATCTACAGTATACGGTTCATTAATGATTTGTGGTCTTAGTCGTGGGACAAGATAAAGAGATAACAAATGTAATTTGTCTGGCATCTTAACTGCTGGATATTTTTGGATGAAAGACATTTTTTTATTAACTAATGCTGGCAACATAACCTTTGAAACCAGTCACGCAGATGTTACGACAGATCTCTGGAGCATGCAGGCCCGTGGCCTCTCAGCTACTTGCCATGTTATTTACAGCTTGTTGTTGTTTGTTGTTGTTGTTGTTGTTGTTGTTGTTGTCCTTGATGTTGCTGTTGAATGGCTCGGGTCCGTCAAGCGTCTCCTTGCAGAATTCATTAGCATTGTGTGAAATGCAGAAATAAAAGGAACTGACTAATGTTGTTTTCAGATTGACAGACTAACAAAGCAATGTAAACATAAACCACAAAAACAAAATCAGCGCACATACCACCGAGCTGTTAGCAGGCGGTTACACGCTAGGGGGATCGGTTAGTTTAACGCAGACGCGCCTGACAGGAAAGAGGGAAAATATTGATAGGATCTAGCACAAAGGAAAAACAGTTTTCTATGGCTCATCTGTATTTCAAATTGTCATGGTAAAGGAGTCTGTAATTCATTCTGTAACCACGGAAACATATGTCTTAGCTCATTCTGGGGGATTCAGTGTCAGCAGTTTGATTGTCCGGTCTTTATCCCCTCCTACTTGTTCTTGTTGTTCTTCTCCTACTTTTGAAATGACTGTCGGTAACTGTTTGATTGGTGTTCGTGTGTTTTCAGTTCAGTGTCACAGCCAGCTTCATTCTGCACTCACATATAGCGTTGCTCCATCTTTTTTGCCTTGTAGTAGACATATAGTACCATTAGAACTGGTCTTTGATGAAAGCCATCTGTTTTATTTTTAAAACAATCATCATATTATTGCATGATATCATGAGAAATTTATTTTTTTCGAGTAATTTGACGGTTAAATGTGTTTGCAGTGTCACTACAGTGGGGTTGCAGAGCTTAACTGGATGTTTGGACTCTTAAGTTTCTTGTTTTATTAAAGAAAAGGTCAGACAATGGCAAAATCAGTTAGCTGTGAGATTTTGACCTTTAAAATTTTGTCAGTCAGAAAGAGCACAAGTTGAGCCGGCTGCAGCTGCACCATCTCACATATCAGCTTATCAGCTTAAACTTAAAATTTACTGTTTTCTACCTTTGGTGGGTTTTTTTTTTTACAAGGATGTTTTGGTGTAGTGTATTAGATTTGTGTTTTTATCATACTGTAGTATAGTGAGTGAGATTTTCTCTGATCTCTGTAGGTGTTGGTTCACAGATTCAGTTGTCATTCCAAACATGTTCTTGTTACCACTGGTCGTGCCCTGTCAGAGCTGACGGTTTACCTAATGGCATTCAGTTTGACTGCCACATGATGCAACTCTGAAATAGAAATTGCATTCTGTGTTTATTTAAATTTGGTCTGGACACTTATTATTGCATAGACGTCTCTCATTCAAAAGTTATGCACCATGGTTAAATCAGTTGTCCCAGCTCACTGTGTCTGGACTAGTATCACTATCACCACACACACACACAACCCTAACACAGTATATCTATATATCTGTCCAGAAGGCAACAGCCTATTAATTTGATTATGGATGTACTTATGACCTGCATGTGTGAGCTCACAGGAATTATCTCCACTGAATATAAAGTGAGACCAGAGTAACAGTAAGAGCAGTAACAGCGTTACTCTGGCAGAGTAACAGTTTCTACTCAAACAGCAGTTACAGTATAACTCTGGCAGAGTAACAGTTTCTACTCAAACAGCAGTTGCAGTGTAACGGCCAGTTTATAGTTCTGCATATAATCTACGCCATAGCCGCGTACCCTATGCCGTAACCTGACGCACACCTCCCCAGAAATGTAACTGCATGTCATGACAACGCAGACTGCAACAACTGTGATGGGTCTGCTCGGTAGCATCGCGTTTCTCCTACGCATTTCCAGCTGCGTTTTGTTGGTGTAATTGCAGAGCGGCGCAGACGTATAAATGCTGACAACGGCGTAGGCTATGGCATAGCCTCTGCTTAGAGCCTACTGTCACGCTGGTGGTGTGGTGCAGGACCCAAGTGCAGAACACAATGGTTGACGGTGAAAAAACGGAAGACTTTACTGACAAACTGAAGATTAAAATACAAGTGCAAACTAATAACAAAAGTCGATAACAAAAAGGTGCAGCATAACAGTGTGCGCAAAACACAAACAACGATAGACAAAGACAAGGCAAAACACTAGGGCATAAATAGAGGTGGAAACTAAACAGGGCAAAACAGGATTGGATAAAATTAACAAGGTAATAATTAGACAAACAGGTACAGGTGAGGGGCGGAGACAGACAGAGAACAGGAGCACAAAGACATGTCAAACCAAAAGTCCAAAATGGCGGTGCAGGTTGTGACACCTACGTACAACTATAAATCAGCCTTTACTATGGTAGAGTAACACTTTGTACTTAAACAGCAATAACAGTGTAACCCTGAAACAGAGTGATAAAGACTGAGCAATAATGCATCAGGACCCCACCACTGTTAAGTTGGCTAAGACATTGTCTTGCCCACAGCACTAAGCAAGCAGGACCTGCAGTCACATCACCTGTTTCAGAAGATAGCTGTCTCCACATGCAGAGACACAGGGTGATGTCTGTCCACATAGTGTCACAATGGAGGTCTCCCCTATCTATCTATCTATTTATCTATCTATCTATCTATCTATCTGTCTGTCTGTCTGTCTGTCTGTCTCAAGCCAGGGCCACATGGCTGTAGAGATGTTAGCATCGTAGCATCAGCTGTTCTCTCTTCTCTCTGGTTTTATCCAGTGGCTGTAGAGATGTTAGCATCATAGTGTCAGCTGTTTTCTCTTCTGTCTGGTTTGATCCAGTGGCTGTAGAGATGTTAGCATTGTAGTGTCAGCTGTTCTCTCTTCTCTCTGGTTTGAGCCAGTGGCTGTAGAGATGTTAGCATTGTAGCGTCAGCTGTTTTCTCTTCTCTTGTTTGATCAAGCAGCTATAGAGATGTTAGCATTGTAGCGCCAGCTGTTTGCAATTGAGATATGGCGAGAGCTCTCTGACAAACATCCTTTTTTGCTCAGGGTTGGTCAAATGTCTCATATACCAACTGAAATCGTATACTGCCAAAAAAAAAAACAAATAAAAAAAAAAACAGTTTCTCCAAGATAAACCGGTGACCTTTGAGTGTACAACTACAATTTTTTGCTCAGGGCCCAAGATGCGAGTCCAAAAAAACAACAACAACAACAAAAAAAAAAAAAACCAAAGGTGCAGTATTGGCCTTTGCCAATGATAGATACAGACTGGTTCTATTCATGCGTTTTCTGCAGTAAATGTGAGCTTTAGCTCCAGGCTTGCCCATATTGTTTAGTCCACAAAAAAACAAAATACAATCCTGAAAATACATTGTACTTCATGTGCCATGTTTACTATTCATGAAAGGAGACGCCAGGTGACATCCTTATTCAGAAAGCCATAAGGGCCCGTTGGCAGGCAACAGATAGAAAAAAAAAAAACAGAAACAAAACGGCTGCTCTGTACCACTGGAAGACTTCAAAGGTTGACACATATTTAGTATTGTGCCCAGAACAATATGCTGTTGAGAGTCTATTTAGAGAAACAGTGCAGGTGGAGTTTGATTGTGTAGATGTAGTAGTAGCAGCCCCAGTCTGAATGACATGGCGTTGATGATGATGGTGATGGTGATGATGATGATAGTACTGTGAGTGTTGGTTCGGTAAAAGCGAAATAACATGAATTTAAAAAATCTCTCTCTCTCTCTCCCTCTCGTTCTTTTGGTAGTTTGTGGAGACATCCATGGACAGTTCTTTGACTTGATGAAGCTATTTGAAGTTGGAGGGTCGCCAGCAAGCACACGCTACCTTTTCCTGGGTGATTATGTGGACAGAGGTTATTTCAGTATTGAAGTAAGTAGGGTGATGCCATTTGTGAGTCTCTCTCTCTCTCTCTCTCTCCCTCTCTCTCTCTCTTGGACTAAGTAAATAATGCATTAATGTTGTTTGCATGTTATCTGAGGTTACAGATGACCCACTGTGTTGGATTTTTCAAAATCTGCTCAGGCAGGATTTTTCAAACAAGTCATTTTCTATCGATGCAAAATAAATTGCTTTCTCCCACAGGTTTATCACAGGTTTATAGCAATGATATAAAAAATATACATATTCAATATATTATGAATGATGAGTTCATGACTATCTTTTGCTCATTATTTAAATAGATGAAATGTATTTTTATTTCTAAAATTCCTGTTTTTTTTTCTCCTGTTTTGTAGTGTGTGTTGTACTTATGGGCCTTAAAAATCCTTTATCCCAAAACGCTGTTTCTGCTTCGTGGGAACCATGAATGTAGACATTTAACAGAATATTTCACGTTTAAGCAGGAATGTAAGTATGGCTACGACCAGCTCCACCAATTAACTCTGACATTTAAAAGATTTTTATAGCCATCGGTAAGCTACACGTTTAATGTATGTTAATGTAAAACCCAGGCTTGTCAGAGCTCTTTTTGTTTTGTTTACATATACCGAAACCTTTTTCATGGTATTTAAAATAAATAATAAAAAAAAATGTTTCTTGGTAGCACACAATGTTTTTGCTTATCCTGATATTTATACATGGGATAGCTACTTTTATTTTTATTCTTTTTTTTTTTTTTTTGTTTCAGCTCAAAGAGAACCCAGCCCAGATTAAACCTGTTTTGTTTTGTTTTTTTGGTTTGGTTTGGTTTGTGCTTTTTTTAAGAACCAGCAGATGTGATTCAAATGCCCCTTTTTTCTGTCTTTAAGCAGCACAGTAGCCCAGTGTGTACGCATGAGTCCAACGATGTTTTGATTGGCTCATGTATTTTTTTTTCCTCTCTTCCTAATTCTCTCTCTCTCTCTCTCTCTCTCTCTCTCTCTCTCTGCAGGTAGAATTAAGTACTCCGAGAGAGTGTATGATGCGTGTATGGATGCTTTTGACTGCCTTCCACTGGCTGCTCTCATGAACCAGCAGTTCCTGTGTGTACACGGAGGGCTATCCCCAGAGATCACAAACCTCGACGACATCAGGAAAGTACGTGTGTCTGCCGACAGTCTCCCCACAGCAGGGCCAGGCTCCTGCCTCCCACTGGACGCATGTTAGTGGTTGGGACTGTGCATTGGCAGTACTGATGTAATGATCTCTGCCAGCTGAATGGAGCCTCAGAACGCCTCTGAAAATCACACGCACACACGCACACACACACACTTACACACACACACTTACACATACACATACACACACACACACACTCACACACACACTCACACACATTCTCTTTAAGTGTCTTAACAAAACATTAACAACTGAATGTTTTGTGCTATTAAAGTTTCAGGCCATTCCATACAGCTGGAAGGATGTTGAGAGATCTAAGAACAAAGACAAAGGAAAAGATGCAGTAATTTACAAACACATCTGTTCAGGCACCACAATATGAGTCAGTTTAACAGGCCTTTATGTTATACAGTGGTAGCTGTTTTTTTTTAATCATCGACAGTCAAAGTCGGGTCAGCCGGAAAGAAAAAAATACAGGAGGAAAAAAAAGATAATTGTGTCCTGCCTCAGTTCTTTTGGGTTTTTTTTTTTCCTTTTTTCCAGCCACCGACTGCGACTGCACCTTTTCAATTTCCTTAAACTATTTCATTTGAAATGGAACCTTTAGTCATTCACCAAAGACCCCCCTCCCCTACACCACCCCCACACCTCTTCATTCCCTCTTCTCCCACCCACCAAATTACAGAAATGCAACAGGGGCCCAGCTGGGCTGGAGGGGCCAGTCCCCCTGATTAAAAAATGTTTAAGAATCAGCCGTGGCAAATGCCTCAAATTGAATAAAGCTACTAGGGTTTTCATAATCATAGTCCTTCACTAATTGAATCAGCCCACTTGTAGGATCCATTACGGATCTGCTTCTCCCCTTCCAGGAGATCTCTGTCAGAGAAAGAAAAAACCCATCTGCACCCCCTTCAGTTTGATTTCATTAAACACAATGCAGGAGATGATTTAGGGGAAATTCTATGGTGAAACCGGAGACCTAATTGACCGTCTGCCGTGAAGGTGATCACCAATGCGAATGAGCTCTGCACCCAGTTCAGTGCTAGATTGGATTCTATTGTCCCCTGTAGATCCCCCCCCCACTTCTGTTACACTTGGCGTATTCAGGAGTATTCAGACTGATTTTATGTAAGGGTAGAGTGATTCAGTATAAGTTCACATAATTTCACAGAGCCTGTGCTGTATTTTCTGACAGAGGTTAACTCAAAACTGCTGCTTCCATGAACAGCTGACATCACAGCCTGTGCTACACACACACCACACATACACACACAGGAGATAATTAGCATATGAACAAACCTAACCACGGCACTGTTCTTCTGCCCATCAGTTAGACAGATTCAAAGAGCCCCCAGCGTACGGACCAATGTGTGACCTGCTCTGGTCAGATCCGCTGGAAGACTTCGGCAATGAGAAGACCCAAGAACACTTCACACACAACACAGTCCGAGGCTGCTCCTACTTCTACAGGTACAACCCTCAGGCCAGCACAGAGACAACCATTCAGCGCATTTTCTGCCTTTTAAACTAATGTGTTGTTTACTCATAATTGCTCTTATTTTTTTCTAATTGTGGAGTAGTTCTCTCTCTCTGTCTCTCTCTGACACACACACACACACACACATAAATAAATGTGTAAAACTACACAGTAAGAATGAGCATTTTTGATGCTGACTGACTTTTTAAGACCTATCCATTGCGTCTGGTGCTTTGCTCTGTTTTGTGTGCCTGCTTGTGAAAAGCAGCCAAATATTTGAGTGTAGTCTTGGTTTTGTGAGTAATATCTGACCATGTCTCCAGCTTTCCCACAGATGGTACTGCAGTTGGTTATGGCCAAACTGGGTCAGGTTCTGTGGGGAGTTTGGATCGTTAGGCCTCTCTTACTCTTTTCACTCAGTCCTGTCCTTTCTCCAGGAGACTCCAAACACATAAAACATCTCCTTTCACTCGGTCGTGTTCATGTCCTGGATGAAAATCATGTTTGATGAGGCACTGATGATCCTAATTAGAATCCTTGCAGAAGGAACTGAATCATTTTCAACACTGAATGTGTTTGGGCCAGAATCCCATCTGAGTCTATCCCATCGCGAAGAAAATCCCTTATCAACCCACTGCGGTCAAGCAGACGGGATCACAAAGAGGAGAAATCCGTCCCGGCTCTGTGTATCGGAAGAAATGTTCTGTATTCTCTTTACCTGTGCACAAATAGGTTTGGATTTTTCCAATTTCTCACAGATGCTCTGATAAGCAGGCAGCTCCATATCATATAACTGAAATTACACCAATGAAGTGGCTCTGTCTGGAATGAATCCCATCGCCCACCACCCCCCCCCCCCCCCAGCCGGCGCCCGAGAATGCCTCATGTGATTTGACGTACAGCCGATTTATGCATAGGCTTCCATTTCATGAAGAGATGACTCGAGTGTTGGCGGAGAGCAGAGAGATTGGCAATTCACGTTTGCTTATCACAGCATCCGTTCCTGCCGGAATCTCCATCTTCAGGATGGTATGGTCATATGGAAAGGATGGATAACTCAGATCATAAGAGACACATGTGTTCGGTGACAGTTGTTTGTGAGGACGCCAAGCATAAGTGTGTGTTATCAGGACTGTGAGGGAAATGAAGTGGTGAACTGGGGGTAAGATGTGAGTGAGAAAATCAACAGGAAGCAGCATATGCTTTGGACAGTAGCTACTGTAGTCATGTCATGTCACACCGCTAATGACGTTGTAGTCATGGAAATAAAGAATGCCTTCCACTGTGGGTCTAATACAAGTCTTGGAATTGTTTTTTTTTCCCTTTTTTAACTTTTATCCAAGGGTTGTCTCTTTCTCTCTCTCTCTCTCTCTCTCTATCTCTCTCTCTCTTTCTCTCCCTCTCTTTCTCTCTCACACACATACACACACACACACACATTCTTTATTCTTTCTCTCTCTCACACACACACTTCTCTCTCTCTCTCTCTCTCTCTCTCTTCTCTCTCTCTCTCTATCTGTCTCTGTCTGTGCTGACATCTTTTCTTTGCTCCTTTGTAGTGGTGTTTTTGGCTGGCAGTTTGGAGGCTGGTAGGGGCGTAATTGGAAGCACACTGGACTGCTGACTTTACGAGCCAGTCCCCTAAAATCTGCAGACTCTTTTCACCGAGAGAGGGATTCTTTCGTGCCTCTTCCTCGACTCCCAGCAAACAAACATCCTGTCCCGCCCTGGCAGGAAGCCCTCGTAACTTTTACACATGCTAGCGAGGCGTGTAATTGCACTCGTATCAAATTTGCGGCCTTTGAAACCCGACATCAGAACCATGGGATGACAAAGAGTCATGCTGAGTTTGGGTCTTTTGATTTCAGCTTGCCATGTTTCCTTGTTTTGTTTTTTTTTTGACTGCAGTGTTTTTTGTGAATGACCAAGAACTGGACTTAGCACTGGAATCACTGTGTAGTTACTGGTAAATTCCCATTTTATGCCACTTCTAGCAGCTTCTTGGCAACTCTCCTCAATAGCTGCTTCTGTGAAATTATGCATGACACCAAAACAAGCCAACCTTTTCACCTCTGTGACCATGAAAGCATTTTTTTCCCTGTTTTTTTCTCTTTTCTTCCTGCTGTTGTTATGAGAATTGTGTTCTCGTAGCGGCTTTAACATATGAACTTACATCACGGAACTGTGAAGAGAACCTCCTCCAACTGTAAACAGCCTCCAACCATCGAGGTCCTCCTTCACATTCTTTGTGTTCGTCTAATGACAATGCAGAGTCTTTGTTTAATGAAAGAAAAGCAAGACACTATCTTCCCTCCAGTGCTGAGATGTTTGCATGCTGTAAATCAGGCCCCATCAACAGTGTCTCGTCAACGTCTTACTGGCGTTAATTACTGATGTACATGAGCGGCCGGTAGTTGAAAGGGCCTGGTGGGCGTTTTTGTCTGGAACTGTTATGAGGGCTGTCTACGGTGAGGCCTTCTTTATTAAATATTAACCTTAAGTACACGTGCTAATTACTCACCTCACAGTTGTCTTCAGCTTATGGAAACATGGCTCTGTCTTTGCAAGCTCCTTTTTTCCCTTTTTTTTTTCTTTTTGGTGTGTTTTGAATGGACACATGGTTTTGAATTGAATCTGACATCTCTGGACACTGAATGCTTTGAAAGCAATCTACAGATTTTTGCAGAAAGCCAGGTTTGGTCGGATTGAAAAAAGAGGGTTTGAGGTTTTTTTGTACAGGTTTTGAAGACCAGCACCCTCCTCTCTGAGTCTGTTTGTCAACATGGGCCTTTCACAGTGGGTTTTGGCTGGTGGAAGGTGGTGGCGTGGAAGATTCTGGAAACATCCTAGTTTTGCATTGCTTAATTAGTCTTGGCCTCTTCTGTGTTTTGCTTTTCTCAAGAGTGTTAAGATTTCTCCCACTCCCCCAACACACACACACACACACACACAAACACACACACACACACACACACACTACTGAACTGAACTTTATCAGGTGAATTGTTTGTGACTCAGATTTGCAACCAAAAGCAATGCTTGGCACTGAGAACTTTGCCAGTGCTGTATTTTCATATGACAACAGAACGTTCATTTGCAACTGTGTTGCCCAGTGTTTGTTAGCAAACCAGAAGGCCAAGTCAGACTAAGTTAGGTTAGGTAAGCATGTAAGCTTGTCATAGGTGAGACTGAGCACAAAAGTCCAACTATATAGTATAATAACCATAGCTTTGAACACATGTCAGCCAATCAGTATTCAGGTCTGGTAATGTCCACTCCAAAGTGAATGGGTTCAGTCCCACTGTATACAGTGCTGTAGCCAACCGAGTAGAACAAGTGTTGTCCCCAGAAAGCGGACCTTTGTATTACAAGCACTGGTCAGCAAGCTGACCCACCCACCCCCGACCCCACTCTACGACCTACGGTGTACCACACAGCCCTGAGCCTGTGGACTTTTTATGTAAATAGTTTACATAGTTGACTACATTGTTTTTCCCTTGTTAACCAGTTAAACTGAGTTGGAGACAAAGTTCAATACTTAATAAGGATTAATGGAACAGTGTATATGTTGTATAAGTACGATACTGGCACCATATCTGTACAAACCACAAAGTCACACAAGAATTAGCATGTTGTTCACAATTCTGTCTTCCATTAATGACAGCCGCACACACACCAGCTAACCCGATCTCATCTATTCTTTCCTTCCAGTTACCCCGCTGTCTGTGACTTTCTACAACACAATAACTTATTATCCATCATCCGAGCCCACGAAGCACAGGATGCTGGGTGAGTTTGAGTTTGTCTTTTTTTTTTAGTTTGTCTGCCCTAAGAGGAAATGAAAAAGCCCTGAGAGCGTCAGAGAAAAAAAAAAAACGATACACGTTCAGTTCTTAATGAAGTTCCTTCCATCAGGACGCAGAGCTGTGGTCCAGATACAGGCGTTTGGTACTCAGTGAAGCTCACTGCGGAGCTAAGATGGAAAAACAAGGGAATATTTCAGGATATTCCCAAAAAAAATGTTTGATTTCTAAAGAGTGCCTCCTCACTTAATGACTGAAGTTCATCAGAATTTTTCATAGATTGGGAAAATTATTATGGAAAATGTATATGTGTTTTTCTTGTTTCATGTGCCTCTTAAATAATTCATTGAAAGTCAAAGGGGAGTTAATGGTGGTAAACCTCCACACAGGTTTTGCTCTGATTCTGACAAGAGCTTGTGTAATAGAATGTGGGAGAGGAAAGAGGTGTGTGTGTGTGTATGTTTGTGTGTGTGTGTGTATGTGTCTGTGTGTGTGTGTTTACTGCAAGACCCCTGCTGAGAATCAGTGCAGTATGTTTCTTTTTTCAGCCTTGTCTGCGCAAACAGAACTCACCACACACACACACACACACACACACACATACACACACTCTGCCCCTCCCCGTAGTGCTCGACTCACAGTGCTAAAGGTCAAGGGTCAGGCACAGGTTTACAGAAACCTAAGTGAATCCAGAGGTCTCTGGGCATGCTCACACTGTGGGGACCTGATCAGAATAAAGTGTTCCTTACACACGTGTGCACTTTTAACTGTGCATTACTGCTCAAATTGAGTTGACTCTTAAAGTCATAGCTATTGACAGAAGACTTTTCTGGCCTCTTTTTTTTTTGTGTACGTCCTCATGCCAGAGCTAAGTGCCGACTGTTTACCGAAGTGGTGCCAAATATCTAAGACGTGAGAGACAGATTTTGTTCAAAGCAACTGAATCCAACAAGCTCCAAAGCGTCAGAGTGACGAGGCTATTTTTGTCTCGTTTTTGGCCCATTTCGCTTATTTTAGCAGCCCGCTCTGCAGGTCGTCTCCTTGATGTTTGTTTGTCTGTTTGTGTTTTGAAGTTGTTGTCCAAGTAGTCTGCGCAAGACTACATTACAACTGCTGAGAGATGTTCACAGAATCCACAGACTGCTTAAACTAGAGCCGCTGAGATTTGGTTTGGCCTGTGTGTGAGTGGAGGACGGTTCTAGTGATAATCGTGAAGATGATGATGATGATGATAGTGGTGATTTTGATGACGGGAAAGAGGAGGAGATACTGGTGATGGTCCAGATGATGAAGAATATGATGATGTAATAAAACCAGTGTGGTTGACGATGATGATGATGATGATGATGGCAGTGGTCGTGTTTCTGTCAGTAAGGATGAGGAGGTAGTGTTAGCAGTCTTGAGAAAAAAGAGGAGACTGATGATGATGATGATGATGATGATGATGATGGTGGTGAGGAGGAGGAAGACAATCTCAGTCTTAAAGGAGACAGTGTTGACAGTTGTGTGGGTGATACCTTTGTGTGTTATGAATAGTATGTGTAGATTTGAATGTTTAATGCTGGGTTTTTGCTCTGTTCATTCAGGTATCGTATGTACAGAAAGAGCCAGACCACAGGCTTTCCCTCCCTCATCACCATCTTCTCTGCACCAAACTACTTAGATGTCTACAATAATAAAGGTAAGAGAAGCATGTGTTTCTGTGTTCACGTTTGCACGTGTGCCTGCACCATGTGTGTGTGTTTGTGTACGTGTGTGTGCGTGTCTCCGTGTGTCTGCATGTGTGTGTCTGTGTCTGTATCTGCACGTGCAGTGCGTGTGAGTCTGTGTGTGTGCCTGTGTGTGTGTGTATGTGTGTGTGTAGGGCTGTTGTAAACTGGTGACTCTGCCTGGGTATGGAGTCGCCCAGGATGATCAGACCCATGTATATGTCTTAAAACACAAAACTCAGAGAGAGACAAACTGCCTTAAACTGCCTCACGCTGCGTGTATATGTCTTAACACACTGAACTCAGAGAGAAAGAAAAACTGCCTTACACTCTGTGTACATGTCTTAACACACTGAACTCAGAGAGACAAACTGCCTCACACTGCTTTACACTCTGTGTACATGTCTTAACATACTGAACTCAGAGAGAAAGAAAAACTGCCTTACACTCTGTGTACATGTCTTAACATACTGAACTCAGAGAGACAAACTGCCTCACACTGCTTTACACTCCGTGTACATGTCTTAACATACTGAACTCAGAGAGAGAGAAAAACTGCCTTACACTCTGTGTACATGTCTTAACATACTGAACTCAGAGAGACAAACTGCCTCACACTGCTTTACACTCTGTGTACATGTCTTAACATACTGAACTCAGAGAGAGAGAAAAACTGCTTTACACTCTGTGTACATGTCTTAACATACTGAACTCAGATAGAGACAAACTGCTTTACACTCTGTGTACATGTCTTAACATACTGAACTCAGATAGAGACAAAGTGCTTTACACTCTGTGTACATGTCTTAACATACTGAACTCAGATAGAGACAAACTGCTTTACACTCTGTGTACATGTCTTAACATACTGAACTCAGATAGAGACAAAGTGCCTCACACTGCCTTACACTCGCTCATCAGGTTGGATCTGTCGTCTCGGTAATGAAGAGGTATTGACAGATCTGCCGTGACAGTGCAGCAACTTGACGTGGAGATGCACGCACGCACGCACGCACACTGATGAGTTTCTCTGATTCGTTCACAGTGTCTGTTTTGATATGGACAGTGGCAGCAAGTCAGGAGGGGATGTGTGTTTGTGTGTGTGTGTGTGTGTGTTTTAAAGATTCCTCTGGATCAGATCCTCTCTAATCTAATGAAAATGACACTGTCATTCCCCGTGTTCCAGCCAATGAGAATTTGTCTGAGAAATAATAAAAAGAATAGAATAGAACATGAGTAGGGCTTACCACATGAATAATAAATAGCGTTTGCTTTCGGAGCTTTGCTTCGGGGGGCAGCTTTCAGCTGTAAGAAAAGTCTTTTTTTTGCGTGTTGGATGTACTCGTAGATCCCTTAAGTGTATGCTCTGACAGTAATCCATCTCTGGTTTTAATATTTGATCTAAGCTTTGTCAGTCTAAAGGCAAAGGCCTTAAATGAGTTCGAATTACACATCAGAAGAACAACACGGTCATGCCCTCATGCTCCACAGGCAGAAAATACCTTAGGGGGGAACTGGACTACGTCTCTCTTCTCAAACACAGAAGAGAAGCATACACACTCTCATCTAATTGTGCTTTCACTGAGAACATCTGTGTTAGCTTTGAGACATATCTCGTGATGTGATGAATAATTTAAAAACATTTAAATTTGTTTTTAGTGGAAGGTTTTGTTTTTTTTTTTTATGGTGTGGATGCTAGCTTTGCCAAAACACTGTTTGGCATTTGTTCTGTCCCATCGGTTTTGCCATTTTGCAATGTTTTGATGAGAACTTGCTTACTGTACATGGATAATAATCACACTGAAGCTACTGTTACGGAGTAAATGTCTTTTTTTTTTTTTTTAAGCAGAGTCAACATTGTGATGATTGTGTTCCACTGACCTAATCAGTTTATTCAAGTATTTATGGATCTGTGGAGAGACATGAGCCATAAGCATGTTGCTTGCTAATGCCTTCTGATTTCACTCTGGCTTCACCCATGTCATCTGCTGCTCTGGTGTGGCTCAGAGCCCATCTCATTTAAAGCCTAGCCCTTCTAAATTAAAGGAACCAGTCAAGCCAGGATCGATCTTCTCTCTCTCTCCCTCTCTCTCTGTCTCCCTTTCTCTCTCTCTGTCTCTCTCTCTCTCTGTCTCTCTATCTCTCTCTCTCTCTCCCTCTCTCTCTTTCTCTCTCTCTCTCTATTTTCCTCTCTTTCTCTGGTTTCCTCTCTCTCTCTTCCTCCCCCAGATTGAGGGAGCAAGCGTACGTCGTGATTGATGGCAATCGACTGTCATTGTAAATCTCAAAAGAGGGACGTGTCTCCCTGCCATCCATCATGGGGTGAGGAGTAGGGAGGTGTGTGTGGGGGGGGGGCTGTTCCCATCAGTCTCCTCGCCCTGGGACACTGCTCCATTCGATAGAAAGCCATCAGGCCAAAGCCACTGTTTGCCCTTTCATAATCGCTGAAACATCTTCATTTTTTTCCTATTTAACCTCATCAACACTTCATCAGTTTTTGTTTCTCTAGACTAATAACAATAATAATAAGATTTGTAATGAAGCAGAATGTAACAGGTGGTAGCGCCCAGCGTGCGGTCTAATTGAAAGCATTGATTAAAGCGTAACTGAGTTGGTCCATTCATCAGAGACCAGGGTGCTCTAGGTGAAGATGATGAACGCGTCACTGAGAGAAGCCACAGATTGTTCTTCGATCAGTTTGTTGTTTGACTATGGATGGTTTGTGTCTAAACCGGTGCAGGATAACCTGTTTCCAGAGTGTCTTTCTATGGAACATTGACCATTCTGATCATGGCTCTACACCATAATGTCAGGTATCGACTGTCATTAAGCAAAAAGTACAACGACTCCCTTTGTTCTCGCTGTTACCACGTCTCGCATATGACAGTCGATGTCGTTTTGATAAGATGAGTGAGCGATGTGCTAGATTATGCAGATACATAGCATGTCGTCTAGATTTTATCGCTTCAGTTATGGCTAATTAGCATTTTTTGCAGATCTTATCAAATCCTGTGCTCACATACCTTTCTGGAGGTTTTTTTCCCCCTCACGCTTGGGTCTTGGAGTTTTTTTTTTCCTCCATCCCTCCCACAGCAAATAGTGCGGAAGAGACCAAAAACATGAAAGACATAAACCACATAAATATTCTTTATTCCCAGGTAACCCCACATTATACATCTGCAGTGCATCATGGGACTTGAAGTTTCATACAACGACACCCATCGCACAGTCTTCTCCAGGGTCCGTTTCTGTCCACTGTTATAAGTAGCTAATGTTACTCCTCAGGTGCAGTGTGGGGGGATTGTGTTGTTCTCATGATGGCCATTGTGGAGCACTGGAGTGTGACAGAGGGAAGGAGGGAAATGAAAAACGGGGTGTGTTTCCAGGCAGGAGGTGCTAATGACACTCTGGCCATTTAGAGAGGTTTCCCAGCATGCCCATACGTTATGGTCGTGTTATCAAATCACTCAGTGGGAAACATTGTACATGTTTAGTGATGTATGACAGATGAGATCAAGATCACAAACAGAACTCTTCTTTCTTTCTCTTTTTTTTTATCCCAAGTTTGTGTTTGGGCAAGTTAATTGCCCTGTTTAATGTTCTGGTAATCTGGAAATAATCAGCACCCCTTGAAACTTGGCGTCCACACTGACCAATCAGAATCGAGTATATAAGTGGTTTTACTGGTAATGGCCACGCCTGGTGATTGGCTGAAGTTCTAGGTAAATTCCTTCCTGTCTGTCTTGCTAAAGAGAGCGACACAGTGATGAAGCAAGTTTTGAATGCAGTAACTTGCCTGCTCACCCCCCCCACACCCACACCCCCACCAAAATCCATGCCTTAGATTATCTGTGGCTGACATCACCCAAGCAGCATATCACCTAAATATTGATTCCACTCTCCGAAACCGGTTCCCAGCAGATGCGGCAGGAAATTGGTTTTGAATTGCTCCCCCACCCCCAAGCGTTCATTGAAGAGAAATTAGCCAGAGCTTGGATACAAATGCGGGTGATCAGTTGTTTTGAAGCTGTGGTAATGTAGCATGACCACAATTTTAGAGTAACAAAATAACCTCCCCAAATGAACGTGACTCCCTGGAGAGAGAGAAATGAACGACACTCGAACATGTCTTATTTTTTTCCAACAGAAACACAGAACAGCAGAACAGCAGTGTGGATTCTCACCATGATACAAAAAAGTAACTGGACTTTAGAGACTCCAGAGTGAGACGGAACAAATTTTCAAGGTTCTCGTCTGACGGAGTTGTGAGAGCAGAGTGGGAGCCATATGAGATGGTAAAGGCATTATGGGGAACCGCGCGAGGAGACGTGTGTTTTGCCAAGCTGTTATAATAGGCCTCTTTTTCCTGTGTGTTACTGTTTGTATATGTAACTTACTCAGTGAAGGGAAGGGCTGAACATCCCCTTTGTGATGACCGGGACGACAGATGACTGCAGAGGGAAGAAGTTTTATTCCTCTGTCGAAACCATAGTGAAGAACAGTGTGTGGTGTGTTTGTGAGTGTGTTCCTGCGTGCGTGCGTGCGTGTGTGCGTGTGTGCGTGGACGTGGGCGTGGGCGTGTGCGTTAGCACTGGAGCTGGGATGGGGGTAGGGGTGTGGGATGGAAGGTTTCATACTCTTCATGGAGAGGCTCCACTCTCCACAGGTTCCCATGAGGGACTTTCACTAACCTCGCTGTCCACTTTCCAAGCATCAACATGGCTGATTGTTCCATCTGAGAGATAGAAAAATTAGAGGACCTGTAAATGAAGGATGTATGGTGTTGGTATTTGAAAAGTGGACAGAAGTGTAAACTGTGCTAGATAGTAGGTGATGTGTGGGAGACAGACAGCATTAAGGTGAAAATTGCATGAACGTGCTTTACTCTCTCAGATAATCCCACATCATACATTTGCAAAGCATCATGGGACTTGAAGTCTCTGTAAAACTCACACGATACACATTACACAACCCTTGCCAGGGTGCAGTTCTGTCTGTTCCTTTTAGTGGCCAGTGTTGCTCTGCTCCAGTGTAAGGGAATTGTGCTTTTGGCCTAATGGCTACATTGGAACACAGGAGTGTAACGGAGGGAAGGATAGAAAGGAGAAGAAAACTTGCAAACTGGTGTGAGTGTTGGCAATCATGTGCCCACTGTGGCCACCCCAGTGCCTTTGACACATGTTCTATGTCAGTTTGGTCTCTCATTGTCTCCCCTCCTGAGGTGCCAATGAGCAGTAATCAAATGTCTCTCTACCTGCTTTATGTAGTGAGTTACAGCCACACAATTCACTGTCCGAAGGAACGATCTGTATCTGTGAACAGGTTTATGCTTAATTAACTCATCACAGAGTTTAAATCCTGTGTCCTTTATATTTTGGCAACTTTTTATGATGACCACTAAAAAAAGTTATTTTTTAAATATTTTGATATATGTTGCAAGTGAAATAGTTAGCATCCTTGCTCTTTCAAATGTGATTTATTTTTTCATCACCAAGTCCTCGTGGCTAACTGAAAGTGTTTTCCTCTGTCATGTTGTTTATTTTTATTTTTTTAAACATCATTGAATATGCTTGAGTGGTGTGGTAATTTTTTTAATACTGTGGTAATTTATTTGCATCTTCATTTTCAAAATGCCATGTATTAACACGGCATTTACCATACGTTTCTCCACTGATATGTATGTAAATGAATTCGTAATATGTATGTTAATTGTGTGAATAATGTAAGAAGAGCAATATATGCTGCCTGTCGTGGGGGATTTTGTCTGTGACTTTGTCACATAGTCTTCTCACCAGGCTTACGTTCCATGCATGGATCTGTCACTTTTCTACACCCTGTAGCTGTATAGATGAGATTTAGGGCTTAAGTGCAATACTTCTACTATGTAGTTTGTGAGAAGAGGGAGGGAAGAATGAGGACATCAGATGATAACACAAACATGCATGAAACGCGACTTTGTAGACTGTTTCAAAGTGCCTGCAATTTCTCATTTTAAGAAAAGGACAGGTGTGTGTAGCTACTTTAACTGATATTTGGCATCGGATTTTACATATGAAAGGTTTAATCCTGTGTTTTAATCACCTACATTTTCTGCACTCCTAAATCCAAACTGGACTCAGATACTTCTGTGCGCTAATTAAGCCTGCAGGGGGTTGACTGTTTGAATGAGCATCAGAGACACCTAGTGGTTGTCAGAGGGACTGCACATTATGGCCTGTTTACAGTGCAACTGATAAATTATGGACTGTTTATGGGCAGTGCTGGATATAGCCTATATTTTGAGAAGTGAGACATTAATGGGAGAGAATGTGTTCAGTGTGTTTAGCAACCGTTTGAGGAGTGAGGTGAGACAGCTGACTGGCGTGTGTCAGACAGTCATGTTGGGGTTTGGGGGGGGGGGGGGGTAGGCTAATGTCCCCTCCTGTCCCCATGTAAATCAGCCTGTACGACTCCTGACCTCCCAACCTCCCCTCTACGCCCCTTCATTTCTAAGAGCACAGTGTGTTTGACAACCTGCTATTCTCAACACGCCCTTCGGATGCCAGGGTGGGAAAGTCCCTCGCTGCACGACCCTCTTGCTTACAGTGTCGCATTTCAGCAGATCTAGGGCACACACACTCACACACACACTCTCTTATGGTTACTGCGGCAGGGACTGTTGTGATTTGTGGCATCAGTGGCAGACGTTATCCTGACATGCCCTGATTCCAGTAATATTACAAACCTAACCGTGACAAGATTTTTATTTTTATTTGCTTATTTATTTATTTTTTTCATGAACATTCACAGACACGCTAATAATAAAGAGTGCTGTCTGACACTGGCCTTCTTTAGAATTACTATGACATTAACATGTATGTTAAACCTGCATAATACCCTGTGTCACACCCTATGTGAACTGAACACCACTGAAAACAGTGCGTCTCTGCTGTGGTATTGGTCAGCTCTACTGCTTCCTGTTTCTTCTAGTCTTCAGTCTGTATTCCACTGCACAAAGTCTAAGTCAGCGAAGCTGCGTAGGCACCCATTGTGTTTCTACCATTTCTCCTTCATCTTCTTCTTCTTCTTCCTCTGGCTAGGGTGTCTATGGCAGCCCCTAGAACCATAAGGTAAAACGTTGTGAAATTTGGCACACTGATTAAGGACAGTCCCCTCATTCTTTTCACCAAGTTTCATGACTGCATCTTGAGCACTCTAGCGCCACCAGTGGGTCAAAGTTGGAGGTGCATTTACACATGGAACTTCTGAACCATATGCCCAATGAGGTACCCTTCGATTCCTTGAATCAAGCCGAGTTCAGCGCACCCCATGATGTCAATTTCCGCCAAATTGGATTCTCCGCTATATTGGATTTCATGTAAAAGTTTAAAAATTTTTCATAGGTCACAAATTTTAATCCTCCCCAAAATTCGCACAGATGATCTTCAGACTAAGTTTCGCAAAAGTTATCAGATGGATTTTTGATTTTCAAAAATTTTCAAGATTTTCAGACATGAGGTCATATTTCAGTAACACTTTGATGCGTCATCACCAAATTTGGTAGACTGACTCAAGACTCCACCCAAAGGGAGTCCAAAAAATAGCTGCATTTTATTACTCTGGGGCACTATAATAAGAAAAAACATGTTTTTGCTCTGCTCATTACTCTTCACGTTTGGTCTAAAGTTGTGATTATTATTTGAAATCATGCCTTTGTGGATGAGATCTGGACATGTTGCCATTTCCTGTTCTGCAATTATATTCATCGGCAAAGTCACAAAACAGGAAATGAGGTCATAACTCAGCAACATTTTGATGTATCAAAACCAGACTTGGTATATGGCCTCGGAACCCCATTCTTAGGAAGCACAAAAGATTCTGCATCATTTGACCACTGTGGGGCGCTGTAACAAGCAAAAATGAATAACTGTTGATGTGTTTGCCTTAAATAACTGAGGCAGATGTCTGGTGATCATGGGAGGTCCCAAGGCCGAGACATGGCAACTTGTCACGTCAATGTAATTGATGCGGCCGCCATATTGGATATTGTTGAAAAGTTTAAAAATCTTTGATTTTTGAAAGCGTTCGTCTATCACAGACATTCGAAACCGTGGGTGAAGCCGCCAAACAGGAACTGAGGGCATATCTCAGCAGGACTGTAAAGTATCGACATCAGTCTTGGTCCATAGACTCAAGACCCCATTCTGAGGAAGCACAAAAAATTCTGCCTCATTGGACCACTGGGGGGTGCTGCAATAAGCAAAAATGTGTTTTGGATAATAACTGTAGATGTGTTTACCTTAAATAATTGATTCTCATGTCTGGTGATACCATGGGAGGTCCCAAGGCTGAGAAAAGGTACCTTGTCATGTCAAATTAATTGATGCGGTCGCCATATTGGATTTTATGGAAGAGTTAAAAAAAATTTCACAGGCCACAAAGTTTGAGCAATTTTCCCCAAAATTGGCACAGATGATCTTCAGACAAAGGCTCACAAAAGTTATCAGATGGATTTTTGATTTTTGAAACCATTCACACTTTACAGCTGATCAAAAATCAGCAGTGAAGCCGCCAAACAGGAAGCGAGGGCGTATCTCTGCTTTGATGTACTGGCACCAAACTTGGTATGTGGACACAGGACCCTTTCCTGAGGATGTGCAAAAAAAATTTTTGTGTCATTTGACCTCTGGTGGGCCCTGCAATAAGCAAAAATATCATTGTGCCTCTTAAATTATCATGTGTTTCTCTTAGCAAAACTGATTCTTGTATCAGGTCAGTTATCATAAAACTTGTGTTCAGTGCTTAAAGCCACACTTTTAACGTGATCAGATCAAGTGGTCATGTTGACATCACTGCTTGCAGCTATATTACTTGTTTGTTTGTTTGTTTGTTTGTGTTTTTGTTTGTTTTATTATAACTGTACACACAGCAGAACACCCGGGTCAAATACATCTCATTTTGTAATTATTTTAATTTAATTTCCAGATGCTTGTCATATTTACAGACTCGGGTAAAACCAGTCTGGTCTCCTACTATATGCAGGTCATTGTTTTATAAAGATTTGAATGGGATTTATGATGTGTTGTTCTTTCATGAAAACATACTTGAGGTTTGAGCATAAATCATGTATTTTCCCCTTCTGGTCTTTTCCACGGGTCCTGCCAGCAAACTGGACGCATTCTGTGTGTGTGTGTGTGTGTGTGTGTGTGTGCGCGCGTGCGTGTGCAGAGCATGTGTGTGTTGTGTGTATGCGTCTTATAGAGAAGAAACTGTACACCTGCATAACCATTATAAATCAGTTTTGAAACTCACTGTCAAAGTATCCTGAAGTACCTTAGCTAAAAATTCTCTCTCTCTCTCTCTCTCTCTCTCCTACTCTCCTATAGCTGCAGTGCTGAAATATGAGAATAATGTTATGAATATCCGACAGTTTAACTGCTCTCCTCATCCATACTGGCTACCAAACTTCATGGATGTCTTCACCTGGTCCTTGCCTTTTGTTGGGGAGAAAGGTGAGCCACGCACAAACGCTTACACAGACACAGACACACACACATACACATTCTCCTTAAAGGTCTTAACAAAACAGTAACAGTTAAATGCTTTGTGCTATTAAAGACACACACTAGCACACAGACGCAATGTACTTGAGTAATGCATACATATGTCAACTATTTTTACTTTTTTGATATCATAATAAAAATTACCAGATTACATGCACCTTAGCATACATGTCAAATCACCATTATTGCCATTACCTTCCATTTAAAACCTTCCATTGAAATGATCAAACTTCAGTTGTGTGCTGGTGTTAATTTGAACCCAGTTTGGCATCTCTGTATTTAAATTATCACTACGTATATATATACATATACACACACACACACACACACATATATATATGTGTGTGTGTATACATATATATATATATATATATATATATATACACACACACACACACACACATATACATATATATATATATATACATACATATATATATATATATATATATATATATATATATATATACACATATATAGGAAAGAATCTTTTATAAGATGAAAGATTAGCCCAGAAATGTAAAAAGCTCTGTTTGAATAATTGGAGAATAACTTGAACATTGTGTCCCTCTATAAGATGGGTTGGGTTGGTTCAAAGCACTCTCTGTTCTTTATATAGCTCTGCGTAAGTACAGGTGGACCTAGGTTCATTTACAAAACACTTGGTCGTCTAACCAAACAAAGGCTTTTTACACATTATCAACCAAGACAAGACAAGTCAAATATGAACAGAAACTGACTGACTGAAACTAACTGAACAGAACAAAAAATAAACAAACAAACAAAAAAAAAACATAGATCGGTGTCTCCTATTTCCATGGTGATGGCCCTGTATGCTATCTTTAAAGAAGCAGACATTCCTAACATATTTGCCGTTCTGATGGTTCTCTCTCTCTCTCTGCTTCAGTCACAGAGATGCTGGTCAACGTGCTAAGCATATGCTCCAATGATGAGTTGACCACTGAAGATGAAATTGATGGTAAGGTAACGAATACACACACTGGCACAGAGTTTCCGGTTGTCTGTTGAACATGCAGACTTCCAAGCTTTACCTGTCCTTCACTAGAACCATACACCACAGTAAAGCAGTAAAAGAGAGTAGGATCTTCACGCTCAATATGCATCTACCATGCATCACCACCAGAGGGAGCCCTTTGCATACAGAGCTGGTCTTGCTGTAGTGTACTCCAGCCTTCACCAAATGGAGACAAACATACTGATCAGACAGCACCAGGCAAAAGGACTAGAATAGAGCTAGCAAAAACTTTAAACATCCTTTAGAGCAGGTGACAATTACTCAACTGTGTCTGAAATGCACACACACATACACACACACACACAAACACAACCCACATGGTCCCGTGGGGTGGTGCATAGGATTCTTGAGGAATGTTCTTTTAATTGTTCTTTTCTTTAACAATGGGCTCCACTGCGCTCTAACCTTATTGCAACTCCACTGTGTGGTCTCCTCAGCTCACACACACACATATACACACACACACACACACACTGTCACTCCTCTAAAGTAACTACAGTAACCACAAACATTGTCACTCCAATACAGTAACTACAGTAACCAAACACACACTCACTCCAATACAGTAACTACAGTAACTACACACACTGTCACTCCAATACAGTAACTACAGTAACCACACACACTGTCATTCCAATACAGTAACTACAGTAACCACACACACTGTCATTCCAATACAGTAACTACAGTAACCACACACACTCTCACTCCAATACAGTAACTACAGTAACTACACACACTGTCACTCCAATACAGTAACTACAGTAACCACACACACTGTCACTCCAATATAGTAACTACAGTAACTACACACACTGTCACTCCAATACAGTAACTACAGTAACCACACACACTGTCACTCCAATATAGTAACTACAGTAACCACACACACTGTCACTCCAATATAGTAACTACAGTAACCAAACACACTGTCATTCCAATACAGTAACTACAGTAACCACACATACTCTCACTCCAATACAGTAACTACAGTAACCAAACACACTGTCACTCCAAACTCCCAGTTTCCAATGCAAAAGAACCCTCTCCACCCCCACCTGTGTAATCTCTCTCTGCTTCAGTCCTGATCAGTCATAGCCCTGTAAGGGCACACTGGCAGGAAAGACTTGTACTAACTGGGTAGATCCACACAATCAGACACACCCACTTAGGACACACCCACTCAAACAGAGTAGACTTTTACAGTGTCAATGGAGTTCTAGGTTTTAACTCATTAAGTGCATTACCACACGTGGAACTCGCATCAAATTCTGGCTTATTCTATGTTAATACTGAAAAACACAATCATGGCAGTAACCAGTAAAGAAAGCAGATCTTATATTTTCGTGAGGAACATGCTAATTCTGTGGTCTGGAATGAAGCGGGTCTTTGGAGTAAACAGGACACTGGCAGTGGAGAAAAGGGTGTCAGGTCTGGGCTTTGTGAGCATACCCCACACACGCTAACATCTCTCTCATTTCTCTCATTCATTCTGCCTACTCATTACACTTCTGCTTCAGTTTGGTTTAATATCCGTTGTTTTAATATTTTCTCTTTCATGTTCTTTTTCTCTTGTTTCTTTTCTCTCTCTCTCTCTCTCTCTCTCTCTCTCTCTCTCTCTCGCTCACTCATTCATTCACTCATTATCGTACTGTTATTTCTTCACTTCCTCTGTTGGCTCATCTAATGTATCTTTTATCTTTTCTGTTTTTCTTTCCAGAATTGTTGTGACAAGCATTTGTTTTCTTTATCACTCCATGAGTGTGCACTTGTTTTTTCCTCTTCTATCTCTGTCTGTCTCTCTCTCTCTCTCTCGCTCGCTCGCGCTCTCTCTCTCTCTCTCTCTCTTTCTCTCTGTCTCTCCCTCCCTCCCTTCCTTTTTCCGTTTCTGTCATCCTTCCAGCCACCCACTGATCACTCTCTCTTTTCTGTTCTCTTCTGGGGGTTCTTGAGAAGGCCAGCTAATATATCCCCCCAAGAAAGGTACAACCCTCAAACTATGCCTTGTTGTGCCTCATGCAACGGATTGCTTGCTTGTACTAATTAGGTTGAATAACAATAGGTTGAGGTAATGGTTGCTTTCTCATACTAACATGGGCGTCATGCATCCTGGAAGCCTAATGGACCTTATCTCCAGGTTACAGTGTTTGTGTGTGCATCACAATTCGACATGGCAAGTCAACGTAGCAAGCAGATCTGATAGTTTCTTTACTATTTCGATTTGTGTTGTCGGCTCACAGAAATGGACAGGAATTCTTGGTTGTAGTTTAGGCCATGTGTTATCAAACGTTATTTATTTTTAAGCATAACCTAAGACAACCCAAGACAGCAAACTCAGTGTGAGTCCATAAAAGATGATCTTATCAGCTGAAGAATGCAGATTACAAATCATGGGTAAGAACGTTTAATTGCGTTCCTTTTGGAAAAACTCTGTTAAAGAAATTCAAATTCATTTTCATATGTCACCTTCCTCCATCACCCCAACACCAGTTTGATTGTTCTGTTTTGTATGTCATATGTCACACTCCCAGCTGTTAAGCTAAAGCTGAAATGTAAAGCTTTGTTTTTTGTGTAAACCTGTAGATATCTGTTCTGATTGACTCCAGAATGAAAGCAAAACTTGTGTCAAAATGGACAGTCAAGGTACAAAAAGGTCCTGGATCTGGATCTTAAATGATTTTTATTGTGAAGATTGTTTCTATTTTCAAATAACAGTGTATATTTGGGCCAGATTTATTAAAAACACTAGTGTTGATCCCTGATTGGCTAAGGCTAATAGATGTTAAATGTTTAATGTCAATAATTATCATCTCTTCTAAATGCCGTTGTTTGGGTGTGGTATTTTCACCTGGATCATGTTGAGGACATCTTATAATAATATCTAATAATAATAATAATAATTTTTAGTCTTCTGATCTGAGAAAGACAAACATGGATGTGGAAACACTAAACTCATTTTGATTATGGCAGTGCCTGTGAATTTTCTGCTGACAGAGGTGAATGTTTTTGGCTGTGGGTTTGAGTGTGTGGCAGTCAGCCTGCTTAAATCCACACTGCACTCTGGCCGCCACACTGACGGCTAAAGTAATCAATAGCAGAGTACCCAGCATGCCTTTCACCACCCATAAATGAGCCAATGGGAGGCTGTCAAACAGACGGGCCGCACCAATCACAGTCGCGGAGGCCCTTGCAGTGCTTAGTCAACAAAGCTGAGCACGCTTCCACTCCAAACGGCTGGCCAAGCGTGTTACACTTTACATACCCTGTTCTGCAAAAGCCACCCTCTGCCTTGAGTCCCTGCCTTTGAATGAATGAATGTATTAAAATGACCTTTGATAAATCTCTCAGCCTTACCGTACAAAACTTCTTGTTCTACGTTTTTTTTTTTGTTTTTTTTTAAATTAGTTAATTTTCCTAACTGAGACACTGTCTGAGTGGTACTGTAAACTGAGACCTACAGTCAAGCGAGTTATGCCTTTTTTCCCCACCTGTTCTGTAGGTTCTCATTGACTTTTGGTGTGTGTGTGTGTGTGTGTGTGTGTGTGTGTGTTTGTGTGTGTTTTATCTGTACGTGCGGCAGGTGCCACGGCCTCTGCCCGTAAGGAGGTCATTCGGAATAAGATTCGCGCCATTGGGAAGATGGCCAGAGTGTTCTCTGTGCTCCGGTAAGAACCTGACACTCTGTTATCCACTTTCACCCACTCCGTCTGGGACTCGGCTGAGGTCAGCCAATCTTAATTACCTTATCATAGCATTCTTCAGCTGAGCCTGGCCTACCTTAATTAAATGGAGTTTTACTCACTGTATCTTGCCTCAGGGCAGTTCAGATTGAGTTGAAATATTGTTAGCACGACATTAGAGCAGATCCCCTCAGGTTGGGATTGATTTGTGAATTTTAGTTTAGTTTTTTAATAAATCATTAAATTTTAATAAATCGTTAAAGCTTTTTTTCTACAGTTTAGTTTATTTTTACAGAAAGCAGATGTGTTAATTGTTTTAATTTTACATAGCAGAATGCCACATGCCTAGATGCTCGTCATTAAATGGTTGCAGGGGAAAGAGAGTGAAAGAGTAAAAAAATGGATAAAAAAAAAGATCATGGGTGAGAGAGGGAAAGATGTGTGAGTTACAGGGTGGACAGGGGAACGCCGTGGCTAGCGGGGGAAAGGGGAGTGTGTTTTGGGGTAAAGGTGGATGTTGACTGATGTCATGTGGTGCAGAGAGGAGAGTGAAAGCGTGCTGACTCTCAAAGGCCTCACGCCGACCGGAATGCTGCCCAGTGGAGTGCTGTCTGGAGGCAAAGAGAAGCTCCAGAACGGTAAGAACTACACCCACTCACAGCTACACCCCTACACACCACCCCCCTACAGACATCCACACACTGTCTGTCATCCGCTGCTGCTCCACCAGGGATAAACCTACAACGCACAAACTTACCAATATCTTACATTTACAAACCTCACTTCATCCCACACTCACTCTCTCTCTTTCCCCTTTCTCTCTCTCTTATACACATACACACACACACACACACACACAGAGAAAGAGAGAGAGGAGACCGTCACAGGTGAGGACTACTTTGCTGAAGCACCTAAATAGAAACAAGGACAAACACGTGACTTCTCTACCTTCACTCGTGTCCTCACAAACATACACCTCCCTACACACTCTAAACCAAAGGCTTTAGTTATGTACATATTTAATAAGCAGCTAATTCAGGATTTGTTTTCCCCTAATCTGCTGTCTCTATTGATTTTCTGAATGTTATGACGGCTCTGTAAAGTTACCTGTGATGTGTTTTCTGCTGTATGTTGACCTGGAAAACCTGTGGTTTTCTTCTTCTTCCTCTTCTTCTTCCTCTTCATCTTCTTCCCTGTTAATTCTTCCTTTTCTCTTCTTTCTCTCTCTTTTGCTTTGCAATCAATTGCTTATCTAAAACGTCGCCTCTTCCTCTCTCTCTCTCTCTCTTTCTCTCCTCTCTCTCTCTCCCTCTCTTCAGGTATACACTGTTATGCAAGTATAAGTGTCAACTTTTATTGGGGGGAGGGTGGATTTCACCTTGAGTTCTGTATGCTATTGAGTTTCAAATACTTGAGATTGGACCTGACATTAAGTGATTACCATAAACAAATACTTCTTTTGTGTTTAATTCTGTCTTTCTGACAGTAGTGCCAAACAAAGACAGAGACAGGGCTAATTTCGGAACCGCTGTATTTGAAAGGGAGGAAATGCTTTTGATCCCGTCATCCACAGTTTCAAAGGCTAAAGAAAAAACACATCCTCTGGCTGCTATTGTGCTTACATCTGTCTTAACGCAGTGTTCAGCAGTTCACATGAATTCAACATTTCATCATCTGCTTTTCTCGTTCTTTAACTCAAAACTCATTTTACCATTGTTTGTTTACAGAACAGTATTATCCAATGTACATATATGTGCATCATTATTCATTACGGATTCGCCACTTTAGACGTGCAGTGGCCATCTCTGCCTTGGGATTCTGCATGCTTCCTTTACATTTGTATTTACTTACAACTGTCAATTTTAAGTAAATACAGTGGACATTTTTTAGAACGATTGTTTTTTGTTAAGCCATTAAACACATTGAAGAAGTGACACACCAGTGTCAGTGCAGAATTTCTGACCTTATTCGATCTGAAGACTTTTGTGAAAACAATCATGTTGGAACAAGCAAAAGATTAAGCAAAACTAATAATGTCTATCAGAAATATAATGGAGACTATAATGGATTTAACACAACATTGTCCATTTGACATTCACGTATGTTCAGATCTCGATTTTTCATCAGCCTAGATATAGATGATCTTCCACACATAAAAATTGGCTTTTCTAAAAAAGTGGGGTGTCCGTGGAGGAGGCTTTTTTGGATTGGAAATGGGATAGGGTTTATGGACAGACAGCAGATCCCAGGGCAGAGGTCGAGCAACAGGAGTGGCTTTTGTTTAATTAGCATTACCTCCATACCAACTACAGTGTTCCTCCACAGCAAGCCTGCTTCCTCTCATCTCCTCACTCACTCTTTTTATTTTTTTTTGCCTTATTTTAGGATCTCATATGTGTATGTTTGTACATGTGCCGTTTTTGTATCTTTCCACCGTACCTTCACTGATATTGATACCTTCTTAGTTAACCTTCTTTTTTTTCAGCTTATAGCTAACAGTTGCTGGGCTATCCTTTTGGTGTATTGTTTTTTTTGTTGTTGTTTTTTTTAATGCTGTACATGTGTGTTGTGAATATGTGTGCTAGCGGATCTTTCTGGTAAATATCAGTAGTTAAGTGATCAGTTTCCTGTGCAGTACCAAAGCAGTGTTATATTTTTACATTTGATGTCAGATAGCTGTCTGTGCAGATGAGCTATCTGAGCGTTAAGTAGACTCTATGTGTCTCAAAACACAAGACAATACATCAAAATGTTCTTGCTCTCTCTCTTCATTGTCATCTGCTCCCTCTCATGAGTGAAGTCGGGATATTTCCACCATAGACTTCTCCAGTGCAGTCCTGTATGCTGGGCTAAGCAAAGCTATTTGCTCACATTACAACCTGTGTCTCTTCATTCTTCTCTCAGCATTCTTTATGTATCACACTGTTCACTCTTTCTTTTCTGGCGCTGTGTGCGTGAAAGCCAAAGCTTTTTTGGCTCTTCCATTGAAAAGCAGAAAGCTTTGTCTTCAAAAGCAGTGAAAGACACAATCCCATCTCACAACACCTGAGGTGTCTTTGATGGCTTTAAAAAGCGAGTTTCTGCTTCGTCCTTGGCCCCGCCCCAGATGTTCCTCACTCGCCCTTTTTTTTTTTTTTTTTTTTTTTTTTGTGTGAAGCCTTCAGATTCGGCTCTTTCCCTAAGAGCGGTATCTTCGCGTGGCGAGCGACATGGGGCTCTGGCTAGGACACGTTCTTCGCCAAGCTCGCGCCACGTTCATGTCGAAGATGTTGTCGAAATTCTTCTGTCCTCAGCTGTTCCAGCACCTCCGTCTATGTCCCCAAACATCCAACCCCAACTAATCATCCATCCCACTACATTGTATTCCATGTCTAAAGCGTGAGAAAGTCATCTCTTTTTTTATTTGTTTGTTTCTTTCTTTCTTTCTTTTGTTTTTTAACCGTTATTGTTGTTGACTGTTGTTGATGTGTGCATTTTGGCTCTCTTTGCTACTCATTTTTGACTCTGTTCCTGGATGAATTGATTTCCCTCTTCTGCTCACTTCTCTCACACGTTTTGCAACCTCCCCTCTTTTTCTCTTCAGCTACTGTTGAGGCTATTGAAGCTGATGAAGGTAAATAGGCCGGTTCCCCCTTTCTGTTGTCTGTGCTCAACAGACAAGGGTTTCCCTTCCGCTGGGTTCATTCATTTTTCTGTAGCCTGTCTAGAGCGTGCTGGGTGTTTTGTTTTTATTTATTGATTTAATATTTATTGGTTTATTTATTTATTATGTATTCATTTATTTATTCCCTTTGAAGTTCACCAATTTTGTGCCACAGTGTTAACCAAAATGGGGAAAAAAAAGAAAGAAAAGAAAAATACAGGAGATTAAGACATGAGTGGTTTTAAAGGGGAACAGGTGTTTGTTACCTTGCTTGTGTCCTAGTCTGTCAGCTGCCTCTATTATACGTCCTGCTTTGAGTGGAAAGGGTGTCTAGAACCATAAAGGGAAACACCTTGTGGTTGACATTCCACATAGATTAGTCACTAAGGAAAGACCTCTTTGTAATTTGTTCTCTGTGTAAGATGTAAATGTAGCCAGCAGGGCGTTGTCTTAGACCCGCAGAAACAGTTAGTAAGCCAATCAGACGGTTATTACCTCTGTCCTGACGTTGCGTTAGTGTCTAAACTAAGGAGGGCTGGGAATTGTGTTTTAATGAGGCAAACATACATAACCCATATTGATAATTCAGGGAAATCACTTAGGTATCATGACGAACTGGGATGTTCTTAGCCATAGTCAGGAGAGCGGATCTGATAAACCTCACAAGTTATTCAGGACAATGTGTGTTGCACTTTTGAATGTTAGATTATCAAACCACACAATAGCCTTGTAGGTAAAGTACACTTCAATTATGAGCTAGTTCCTAACTTCTGAAAAAAACACACAAAAAGACTGGACATTGACATTATGTAACATTTGTAATACAGGGAACCTGGTTCAGTTTTTTCATCCTATTTGTTAATTTATTCAGGCATTCCAGTTAATTCCAAATAAAGATTCAACATTAGAATAGCTTCTAAATCAACTTTTTGAATACTTTGGGTTGTGGGGTATGTTGTTCTGCAGCGTCACTGTCACATGTGAGTATTTACACTAATAATGAGTGAAATAGGAACGCTGGCTGTGTGTGTGTGTGTACAGCTGTACACCATGTGAATACACACATACACACATCTGAACGCAGTGCATGTTGCTCAAACAGATGTTCCCCTTTAAAACAATGTGACCTCTGCAGTTGGACCTTGTTTTTGCTGGAATTTACAATAAACTTTACTATAAATTTTTTTCCTATTTTTTTAAGGGGAAAAAAGCTTTGACAGCTTTGGTTTGAGACTCTTTACTATTCATTCTCAGCATTTCTCTGATATCTAATGTTGACACAAAGTAAATGTCACAAAAACAATTTCAACTGCTCACAAAATAGTCACCCAACTTCATTTCCGTCAGAACCATTCAGAGAATTCCTCCTAAGCGCCAATCTTAGAGGAAGGTGTGCGTATGTGCCCAAACCTCTGTTTTGGGTTTTTTGTGGGATTTTTTTGTTTGTTTGGTTGGTTGGTTTATTTATTTATTTATTTATTGCTTTTTTTTTCTGTCTCTTGTGGTTCTTCTCCATGGCCCTTTGCTGTGTTGTTGTGTGTCTCACTCCGTGAAGCTGCTAAAAACCTGTCTGACCTGTGCTATGCAGCAACATAAAGCCTGTCGTACATTTTAAGACCCCCCCACAGTACCCCCCCGACCCCGCCCCCCTCCCAAAAGGCCTGATCTTCTCTTTAGTATGGCATCTCTAAGCCAGGAAAGGATCACTCCCCCCACCCCAAAATGTCACCAGATATAATGACCATTTAAAAGCCTAGTTTGCTGCATGCCTCAAACAGGCAAAACATGTGGTTAGCACTACGTCTTTTTGTAGTGTTTCTGTATTTTGGCCAAGTCTTCCATGTGATGGTAGTTTTTATTTGTATATATCACTGTACCACTTTATTTATTTTGTAGTGCTTTTTTCAGTGAGCTCCACTCTGTATTTTTCTCCCCTTCCTCTTTCTTACCTCCTCTTTACGTTTTCCCTCAGTTGTTGTTGCTCTATAAAAAGTGTAGAAGGAAACTCAGTGATGGAGGGTCATAGAGTCCACTGATTTTCATTGGGTATCAGTGAAGTGAAGAAACAATCACTAGTTGGAAAGCACTGGTATGGTGAAAACCAGTTTACTCCATGGCTTTCCAGAACTGAGTGGTTTAGTTGGACCCTGTTACCCATTTGTCAATGCAAGGTAATTAAGGTAATTAAGGTTACTTAGTTCACGGTGACTGGTGAGCTAAATTTGTCATTTGCTAGTTTGGTTGGTTTACTGCTTTATCTTGAAATAATTTCTGAAGAGTGAGTGAATGAGTGAGTGATCGGTTGAGTGAGTGTTTTGCTGTTGTGCCAAACAACACCCATGCATTCAAGTCCAGTTATCGTTTATCGGCAGTAAAAGGAATATAAGAAAAAAAAGTTAACATATGGATGGATGCTTGGATGGATGGATGGACGGATGGATGGACGGATGAATGGACATGACAGATGAACTATATTGATGTTTCAAAAATCGACAACCACACGTCTTTTTTAACATTGTTCCTCCTCTCCTCCTCCTTCTTCCCTCCCTCCTCCTTTTCTTAACCCCATCTTCCCAAACCTGCCTCTGACCTCCAGCCATCAAGGGTTTCTCCCCTCAGCATAAGATCACCAGCTTCGAGGAGGCCAAGGGCCTGGACCGCATCAACGAACGGATGCCCCCACGGCGTGATGCCCTGCCCTCCGATGCTAGCCTGAACTCGCTCAACAAAGCCCTGTCCTCCGAAACCAACGGCACGGACGCCAAGAGCAGTGGCAGCAACATCCAGTGACAGGGCGACGGGGAAAGAGTCGCTCTGCCCAAGGGTTCCCATGGCCACACGCTCCTCCCTCCCTCTCCACGCTGGAGAGAGAGGGCATGTGGGGATGCTTAGTATTGTGGGCCGGAGAGATGGGTGAAGAGAGAGAGAGAATATGAGTGAGAGAGAGAGCGAGGGAGAGACAGAGAGAGAGGTGGGAGGGGGCGAAAGCGGGAGAAGCAGGGAGCAGCGTTCAAAAAAAAAAAAAGAGAAAAAAAAGACAAAAAAAAAAAAACACCACTTCGAATGATGTGTCACTTTCTAGTCTTTGGATATGCCTTTAAAAAAAAAAAAGAAATTATTGCTTGTAGAAACCATGAAAAGTTATTGTTGGTTCACTTTTTTTTCTGAATGGTTGTGGGGTGGGAGGGTGGGGTGGAGGGGGGGGGGGGGGGTTACTTATCAGTTCTGTATCTGGAGCATGTCTGAGAGAGATCAGATCTTAATGAGGGATGCTATGTCAACCGCCTTTGCTCATTTACTGGATAATTATAATAATAATACAAAAAAAATGTGTAACTTCTTACTAACTATTGTACGTTTACAGAATACAGCACTAAAATGGACAGAACATAAAAAAATGTTTTTAACATAAAGGGGTGTACAAACTAAATAAGGACTATTTATTGATACCTTTTTTTGCTACTCTTATAAAATAGCTCTAAAGTAAATTAGGCAGTCTTAAAAGAATGTTGCAACATTGTTGAAAATGCCAAAAAAAAAAGAGAAAAAAAAGAGGAACGTTTTATGGTTTTGTACAGACTGTGTGTATCTCAGGTCTCTTTGGTGTGTGCTTTCATCCTATCTCTGTATAATGGCTAATTAACTTGATGAATCCCCATTTTTTTCCCTTGGAGTTTAAAAAAAAGAAACTGGAATTTACATTTATCTATCATTTGCAAATATGTTTTCTTTTACTTGGGGGAATGGATTTATTGTGGCTTGCTGGAATTTTGTGAGTGTTGATTTTTTTCTTTTTAAGTATTGCGAACAAAAAACGTACATATAAAGCACCTATATTCTATTAAAAAATGTAACAAACTGAAAGTATCTGCCTATGCATGTTTTCTAAAATGAAACAGAAGAAATAGACATAAATTCAATTACCTTTGGCTGTGGAGGCCTGTTTTTAAACTCTAGTGTGTTTAGGGGACATGTGCTGGAAATGGACAAGGCCATTCTGTATCGAAACACCACAGTAATGCTTTGAGCCTTTAACTGTTCTTTTTTGTCATTTAAAAGCATTTGGACTATTCGAAATGGATGAGGAATGATAATATTTTAGCATATGCTTGTAAGTGCACATGTAGTCCAATTAAGCATGACTAGCTATTCTTGTGAGATCAGTTTGTGGTTACATGTGAAACTCAAAATGCATGAATAGTTGTTAGTGTCATACAAGAATTTTTTTCTTTTTCTTTTTTGTTCTGTTTTGTAAACGTGCCACAGAAAAAAAATGTAATTTGGTTATTATTATTATTATTATTATTATTATTATTATTATTAGGAACTCTGCTTTGTATATCAGTTACAGGTTTGTTACTGCTCAATACTTTAAGACAAAAAGGAAAAAAAAAACTCCATCACTCTTTTTTAACAAACTGCTTAAGTGCCCAAGTAATTCACTACACGATATGAAGCCGTGCTTTTGTAATTTAACTTCCAAACTGTTGGCATATGACGCATGCACTCGTAACTATGAAAAAGCATTTTATATTCCTGTTCAATAAAAATGTGCATGAAATTCAAAGATGGGTCAGCGTTTTCTCTGGGTGGCTGACTTTGGTTAACAAGGGAGACATGTATGTAACACCAACAGACAGTTTTTCATCTTATTCCCTTCTGTCTCTGCACTTCGTTTCATCTTTCACAACAAAATGTACAGATTTGTGTTTTATGCTTAGGCCTTTCTTATAGGCCCTTGAAATAGGCTAAAAAATAGTATATCACTACACATATGTAAGTGTATTCATATCAATATATAAAGAGTGTAATTACAGTATATACATATAGTAGAATTTCTCTTTTTTATTCCAGTTTTGGGATATCTATGTCTATCTAATTATGCAAGTCCCCATGTTGTATGGCAGTTATCTCAGTTGGGGGTGAGTGACGTTAGCACAGCCTTCCTCCTGCATGCATTAAACCCATAACTTACACCACAGCATACCCGCGATCTTAAAGCATCAGAAAACCAGCTAATTCACTGCTATGCAGTTCAGTATATCTCTGCTATTCTCAGCTAAACAGCAACGCATAAAAATATCAAATCTAGAACAGGAAATGTTGCTTAACATGCAAGTTCTTTTATTGCTTCATACTGTTGAAAACAAAAAATAGTATCTACATCCTGCGGTAATATCTTTAGTTATATGGTTGTTTTATAATTAAAACAGAGAATGAATTTAACCCATGGTAACGGTCAGTTGTCTGACTGTGAATGAGTTCTGTTGGACCAGCAGGAGGTATACTCACCCTGATCAGCTGACCCAGACATGACCCGACAGCCAACTGGCTACTCAGGAACCCCCAAATATGCAACTTCATGTCACTCTGACCTCAGTAATATCAGAACAGACAGCAATCTTAAGCAACTTCATAGCAAAAATCTTTTTTAGATTTTTCATAACATTCTCACACAGATCAGTACAATACATTATTTCCCTCAAATACAGACATTTCACCTATAACAGAGAGTGACATGTGGTAAGGTGGTTCAGTGGTTCACTGACCACCTGCACAGTCTAGTGATGAACCACAGTTGCAGACTCAACACACAGCTTCAGATGGGGAAGATATATATGTAAATATGTGTATGTATGTATATAATTTTTTTTAAATTTGTAATTGTATGTGACTTTTAGTGGAGTAGTTTACCTGTGATTGGCTGTGCAGTCAGATGACGGTTAACACCTTATGCAGACTTCGCCCTTTTGGAGCGACTGCACAGGACACAGGCATGAGGTGCAGGAGTATGAATACACAGGAAATTAATTAACACTTGGCAATCTTAAGCTGTAAGGTGTTTCCTCCACTGCTTCTGCTTGAGTTGTTCTGATAAAAAAAAAAAAATCTGGACCCTAACATGTCTAGGAATATGAAAACACCTTTGTTTGAATTGCTGGAAAGGATGCTTGTTTGATATTTGTCTGCCAACATCCTATAAAAATTCACACCACTAGTCAGAGAAGAATCAATTCCATCATCCATTCCAGGTTTAGGAATATGTTTGTTAATGTAATATGAGGTAGTATCTGGAAAATTGTTCATTGTTCATTGGAACATCGGTAAAACTGATTCAGGAATCTAACGTGGGTAATCAGGTAACATTTCTGCACATGTGAAAAACTGAAAGCAAACATCAGTCAGTGTTGTTACTGAATTTAGATCCGTCTGATTTGACCCTGGGGGTAAATACAAAACAAACAGTAGTAGACAACAGAGTAAGTTCTCTTTCTAACACTGATACCTGATGTGTATTGGGATCACATCCAGATCACATAACTTCTCAGCTCAGGCAGGAAAACATGGAATGCCTGGGCTATGTTGCACACGTGTAATACACAACATATCTGCAAAAGTGTATTCTGTCATAAACTCAGAGCAATGATGGGGGAATGATGGAGCGGGAAATGCAGTCCACTGGGTGTGTTGATTAAAGTCCGCAAAAATGACTTCCACTGCATCCCACTGGTCTGCCATAATGTACCTTCCCTGTCCTGAAATGCTACTGATCACAAACAACATTGCCCAGCCTGCAACACTACTGAACACAACTTACATCGCCCAGACTGAAAAATACTGAAAACAACCAGGATAGCCTGCGCTGAATTGCTGCTGAACACAACTGATATTGCCCAGACTAAAACACAGCTGAAGACAACTGATGCTGCCTGCACTGAAACACAACAAAACACAATTGATATTGCCCAGACTGAAACGCTATTGAACAAAAGTGATATTGCAATAAAAAATTACTGAACACAATTGATATAGTCTGCAATGAAACATTACTGAACACAACTGATACAGTGTATAATGAAACACTATTCAATACTGCCCAAGCTGAAACACTACTGAATATTACTTATTTTGCCTGCACTAAAACGATACTGAACACAGCTGATATAGTCTGCACTGAAGTACTACTGAACACAACTGATATAGTCTGCACTGAAACACTACTGAAAACAACTGATATTGCCCAGACAAAGAACAGTTTTTGTTTGTTTGTTTGTTTGTTTTTAACTTTGGTTAAATTCTCTTGTGAGCTAAAAATGTGTGGAACAGAATCTGCTAAATTGCTTCCAGACTTCCACCATTACAGTGACTCATGCCATCTTAGTAACATATGAGAAATCATGTTACATATCCCCTCGAAAAAAAATTAAGAAGGAAATACAGATACTGGTGTATGAGTAAATGATAAAAAGTAGACAGTTCCATTTTTAAATAAGAATGAAAGCCATCACAAATTTACGGTATGTAGTGTGAATTAGCCCATGGCATCTAATCACATTGGTTTAACATTCACAGAGCTGAGACTACAATAACATTTAACAGTAAATGCATAGACGAGGCTTACAATGTTTTGGTGCTCGGCGATTCCTATTTCACATAGCTGGTCATTCTTCTCTGAATAGCATAGCTGTGCAGCTGTTCCTCAGAGTGTGACTGATTAATCTTCATGTGTATGTGTACAGTTAGCATGTAGCATTTTACTGAATGTTGTCTCTGGATTTGGCTCTTCTTTCCCTACAGTTTCTCATCTGTAATTAACACATTGCTTTGCTTCCCCGTTTTGGCTTTAATTTCATGTTAATGCAACAATGTTTTAATATTCTTACATTAAACATTCCTTATATTTAATATTCCATCCATCTGATGTTTTATTATTTCATCCATCTGATGTTTCACTTTGTAAGTGTTTTCTTTAAAGTAAGAATATCATCCACATGCTATTGCTAAGACAAAACATGTCTGAACTGTTTAAGCCTCTTTCAGTGTATCACTACTTGGGGAGCTCTTCAAATAAAATGGAGGAATCACTTCTTTAACAGGCCTTTCCTCCTATATTTAAAAATCTGGATAAATCTGAGATTAATTAAGCAATATAACATAAGAGGGAGTACTCTTAAACTGCACATCAGCACGGATGTGATTTGGCCATAGGTAGAGGCTGCAGGCAGAGTGCCTTAGATAATCACAGTTTATATATAGTATATACTTATATACTGTACTTATATACAGTATAACAACACGACCTTGAGTGTGATATTGTTTTTATGCAAAGTTCTACAAACAAGGCTGTTTCAAGTAGTGAACTTACATGTGCTGTCAAGCAACACATAAACAGTTTCTCAGCTGCAAATTAGTCAACTAGCTAGCTACCTGCTTTTCAGCATACATGAAAAGTCTAGCTAACCACTTTCTTTCATACCTGACAGCAGGCTCATCAGCTCCTTTTTGTCATACACGTAAAGGCTAGCTATACGGTTGGCAAGCAAGCCACACTGTACACCCGAATAAGTTAGCAGAACTTAAAGAAATTAAGGCAACTGATTGCCTTAAAAGTTTCTAAGTAAATTAACTCAAAAGTGAGAACTTTTCAAAGCTAATTTCTTTAAGTTAGAATTGCTTGTACTATTTAACTTAAGTTAAATCAAATTACTGATTATATCAACTCAAATATTTTAGTAATACATAATAATAAAGTAATATTTAAATGAAAAATGAAATTGAGTTACTAGAACAGAATCGTCCAAGCTAACACACTGTCTATATTTCAGGTTTTTCTTATGAGACCTCAGCCCAAAATCAGGTCGTCATTTCTGTGAGCGGGCGGTGTACACGTTCAAAGCTATCTATAAGAGAGTGCTCGTTACCTGAGGGCAATCAGCTCCCGTCATAATACAATATGACCATGTGCCCATGCGAATGTGACTTAGAGGTGTTCAGTCATTATCTCACAGATGGCAGCTTCACACCATTGTCTTGTCAAATTGCCACTGCACCTAATGCAAAGTAGTTGTAATGACGACTGTAGCGACCGTTCTCTTTTTCAAAAACTCACTGTAGAAAGTTCGCTAGGTCAAATGTATACAGAGGTGCCCCATAATGCACCGCGGCACTGACATCAGATGTTGGAACTTCAAATTACTTCATATTACTTAATCCAAAAGTGATTTGAAATTAATCAAAAGTTTTTAATTTGCATAACTCAAAATTGGATTGCGTGTTATCACAACTCGAAAATTTTAAGTCAGTACAACTTATAAGGACATTTTACATTTGCACAACATAATAGAATTAAGTTATTTTATAAGTTTATATAAATTATTCGGTTGGCCTCAAAGAGGTTCTGGCAAACCGTCAGGCAACTCAGGAAGGGCAGGCAGGGCCTCGTCCAGGCCATGGTCCTATGCCAGAAAAAGGTGGCTTGCCCCCTCCGAGTTGGGACTGAGTTCCTGCCTCAGGTAGAGAGTTCAAGTATCTCGGGGTCTTGTTCACGAGTGAGGGTAAAATGGAGCGGGAGATCGACAGGCAGATCAGGGCGGCAGCGGCAGTCATGCGGTCATTGTACCGGACCGTCGTGGTGAAGAAAGAGCTGAGTCAGAAGGCAAGGCTCTCAATTTACCAGTCGATCTTTGTTCCAACCCTCACCTATGGTCATGAGCTCTGGGTAGTGACCGAAAGAGTGAGATCGCGGATACAAGTGGCGGAAATGAGCTTCCTCCGCAGGGTGGCTGGGCGCACCCTTAGGGATACGGTGAGGAGCTCAGACACCCGGGAGGAGCTTGGAGTAGAGCCGCTGCTCCTCCACATTGAAAGGAGCCAGTTGAGGTGGTTCCGGGACCTAGTCAGGATGCCTCCTGGGCGCCTCCCTATGGAGGTGTTCTGGGCACGACCAACTGGGAGGCGACCCCGGGGAAGACCCAGGACACGTTTGGAGAAATATATATCTCGGCTGGCCTGGGAACGCCTTGGGATCCCCCAGGAGGAGCTGGTGGATGTAGCCGGGGAAAGGGATGTCTGGGCTACCCTCCTCCGCGACCCGGTCCCGGATAAGCGGGAGAAAATGATGATGATGAACATTCGGGTTTACAGCGAATGTAACAACCTCGCCTCCTCCCTCGCTGGTTTCAGCCATTCTGCGCTCAGCATCACCGGTTTACTAATCAACGGTCTGATCACTCTCCTTCTGCACACCTGCCCTCACTTTAGTTCCCGATTATGCATCTCACTATTTAAACCCCTCCGTTGCATCAGTCAGAGAGGAGTCTACACCTTCCCTGTGTCTACTGAGCCATCTTGTGTTTCGTGTTCCAAAGTTTACTTGCCTATCTGTTAATCCGTTTGCACTCTGTCTTTGATCCCCTGTTAACCCTGTTTGAGTTGAGCCTCTTTCTGTTTTATTTATCATTAAAAACATTCAGTTCTCTGCACTTGTGTCCAGCACCGTTGTCCTTCCTGACAGCGCACTTTTAAGCATAGCCCACTACAGGCTTGCAAGTTACTTTTTAGCATTCATGGACAGGCTAGATAGGCTAGCTATCTAGCTATTGTTTATTGTCTTTAAATTACCTGGAGGTTTCACATAAGCATATTGCTGTTCTACCATTTTAGCTGCCAATACCAAGAACCCAAATAGCAGTTAAATGTTTTGAAGTGAGTTTAGTATGTAACAAGATTCTGAAAATACAGATTGTATTATACATTTCTTTATACATAAATTCATAATACATACACATACACATATACATTTACATATACATATACATGTACATATACACATATATTTAGATGGTTTTAATCGTATAGTTGCTTCTGTGCATCAAATACATTATATACTATTAGCTAGAAATATGACTAAATTTCCAACTCAGAATTGAACATTTATTGTAAGTATTTCTCTTACTCTAAAATTTCAGTTTACCACTGGAAAGATTAAGTAAATCTAGTAGCGTATTCTAACATTGTCAGACCTGCTTCCAGCCAATCCTCTGTTCAACCACGCCCATGCTCTGAGTCTCCTAAGTATTAACACGCCTTCAGCAAATTCACCTAATCACCACTGGGGAATTTAAGGGCTGCAGTTACAGCCACCTCTTTGTGAGGTACTGAGCTTGCTCTACTCAACGTTTTTCTTTGATGATTGTATCTGTTATTCTGTTCCAGTATTTTGACCTATTTGTCTGCCTTTCTTAACCTTGCTCTTTGTCTTGTGATTTTGGACTGCTTGTACGGATTCCTGTTTGCTCTCCATTCGATTTTGACCCTGGCTTGTGTTTTGACTATTCCTGAGGATTCTGATTTAGATTTGTTGAACTGATTTATTAAAGTACTGAGAGCTCTGCACTTGGGTCTCCTGTCGCCCTCATTACAACATCGTGCGTAACTCTTGGTATCACAATGGGTGTGTGCCTGTAGTGTCATTTGTCCGCTGCCTAACGCTTCCGGTTACGTTTCTATTTCTGATATTCCGCCCATCCCGTCACCTCATTGGTACAACACCCAGAATTCCTGCACTGTTTTTCCTGCATAGTTTACAGTGATGTTTCCTGGCACCCTCTGTGGGGAGGCCATTACTGCCATGCTGTCTCTCGCATTTCCACAGCTCCATTTGGGTTCACTGAATATGAAGATTAGTCAAAATACACTTCTAAATTGCTCAACAGCAATCTAAATGCTTGTTGAGTTCACAACATTACAAACATACTAACTTATCATTGTACTCCCCCTTCCAAACACCGATTTCGGAGCAAAGAAAAAACACAAAATAATTTTGGGGGGAAACATTTTTTTTTCTTTCTTTAATTTTTAAATTTTAGATCCTATGTTAATCCCTGAAGGGAACTTAGGTCTCTGCACATCATAAGGGTCCTAATATTCATCCTGAGAAACTCAGCTTGTTCAGGTGTACTAATCACTTTCGATAGCTACCAGGGAATAAATATTTTTCTTCGGAATCAGAAAGCAATGGAAGTGTTCTTGTTCTTTATTTTCCATTATTTACAGATCATGACTGAAAATAAAATGACTAAATAAGAACTTTTTACTTATTCAGCTTAATTTACTGTACAAGTGACATCTAGTAATGCCATTCAACGCATCAGGGAATGGTTGATGTGTTCTGTTGACTTCCTTAGGCTACTCAGTCACAGTAAGAAATAAGGCAGTTGATGGAACAAACAGCCTAGAACAGCCTGAATGACTGAAACAAGTTATGGCAGTTTCAGTGGTGTTATGTAATTGTATTGTGTTGATGTGAATTAAGATATGAAATGAAAGACATTGGCGATGCTAAAGCTTTGTCTGTCCTGATAGGTTTTGGCTCAATATTTGCTAGTTCCTGTGTGCTGAGGGTCTTTATTAGAGCAATAGATATATAGATAGATAAGTAATTACTTAACCCTGAAGTAAATGTTGGGGGTGGATTTGTCCTTTATTTTTGCCTTGCCTTCTCTCCTGAGTATTTGTGTAGCACAATGGCTGGAGGAAGGAAGTGTCCTTACATCCTGTTTTGTGGTTGGTGAGGCCCAAGCCCTGGTGTAAGGAAGGAGAATGAGTCTATCAGGAAAAGCCATTCAATCCAAGCAGTTGACTAGAGCTGACCGTCTGCTCTGACAGAGCATGTTCAGAATGTGCGGTCTTAGTGTTTCACGCCATTGGTGGTATCAGGGGTCAATGAAGGAAGGCAAAGTGTGAATTCTTTGTGGTTTCATTCTGCAGCCTTCGTGCCACCGTGCACGAGTGGACGATGTTTACACGTGAGAACTAGGCCCGTATTACATCCGTGCAGCCAGCTAGCCACGCAGCCCTGGCATTGTTTGAGCGTTTCACATACTTGATATAGTTTTTTTTTTCTTCCCAGATTTATATTCTCTTCAAGGTTTGCACCTACGCTGAAGTATTCCAAACTTCGTTGAGACAAAAAGCTGAGATGCTTAATCATATTGTGGTGTTTTAGAGTTTGGATCTCGGTGTTAACATGGGCAGGGTCACAAAGAGCACATCTGGCTGTGTTCTAGAATGGTCGGCCGCAACAGGTACCCTCCCCACCATCACACTTCAGAGACCCAATATCTGTACAGTTAAAAGCAAATCCACAGGGATTGCGGGAGCATGTAGACACGCCATGTTCCCATGGTGATGCACATGAACTGGCAGGTGAAAAAAAAAATTGAGATTGGCTTTGCATTTTACATCTACATTTAGTCATTTGGCACACGATTTTGTGCAAAGCAACGTGGAAAAGAGCAAAATAGGCTTAAATCAGCACATCCAAGTACACAAAACTGGTGCCAAGAACGACTCCAAACAACTATATGTGCTTTCAGTGCTTTACTGAGTCAATTTTCATTTGTATTTTTATTTGTCCACTTGCGCCTAAAGTCCAGACAATTAAAGTAAGTCCTTATGAGGTCAGATAGATTAGAAAAAGGTGTGAGTTTAGCCATTCTGTTTGTTTGTTTGTTTGTTTGTTTAGGATTTTTTAGTGTTTTTTTGTGTCTGAGCAAAATTATGAGTCATTTGTGTTACCTTGGTTATGAAAAAAAACAAAAAACAATATGCCCTCTATGAACTCTCTCCAAATTATTTTATTTTTCTTTCTTTTTCTTCTTTGTTTATTTGTAGCTCACTTGCTTATTGCTCAGTGTTTACTCAGTGCTCAATATTCCCACCAGTAACCACACAGACATCTTTAAAGAGGTATTTTGGAACAGTGTGTACACAGTCGAAGGAAATTCGTGCTTTTGTAATTAAATGTGAAAACATCTGATGTGGAGAGGAACCAGAAGGTGTTTTAGGTGATTCCCAGTTACACTGGGAGCTGAATTTCCGTTTATTCCTCACAGCAGGAATGGTTTAAAGTGGTGGAGTTTACAATTACTGTTGCGTAAGCAGCATTTCCTTTTTGTTTTGATTTGTTGTTGTCGCTGGGTTTCTTTTAATTCCCTTTAATTAGCTCAAGGAATCCAACACATAGCCACAATTAGTATGTTGAAGAGCATACTATTGACCTTGGTATAAAATGTCGTTAAATGTGCTGGTATGAAGAGAGCAAGATGAGATTTCATTGCTATTGTCACCGCCTCTCCCGTTACAGTCGCTTTGTACGTAAGGGTTTTTTGTTTTTTTTTCCCTGTTTGGCCTGTCTCTGGTTGGAGGTGCCTGTGTATGTGTATGTGTATGTGTGTGTCTGTGTCTGTGTCTGTGTAGGCCTGCGTGCATGTGCGCATGCGTATTTGTATGTGTGTAGACCTGTGTGTGTGTGTGTGTGTGTGTGTATGTTTGTGTGTGTATTTCCAGCTGTGTGCTCATCCTGTTTAATGCTATCAGTAGACGGAGTGCAGGGGCAGTCGAGACTGTTATTCTGCTGCCTTTCAGTGGTTCCTGCTTTGACTGCAGAGATGAGATAAGGACCCCTCCCACGTGAAAACATCAACCTAACTTTGCTGATAACTGGGAGTGGCAGAGAATGTATTTTAATCTGGTCTCTTTGGGTTTGCAAGAGGGCAAAAGACTTTCTGGGCACCCTGTCAATCACACATTAATGGTACTGTGAAAAGGTACTATGACTCCCTCCTCCCTACTCCCTCCTTTTTGCTTTGGTGAAAGCAAAAAGTTAAGTCTGGTTAGTCAAATTAGATCAGACTTTACATACTTGTCCAAAAGATAACTGACACGGTCATCATCACTCTGGTCCTGGGTCGATTTTCGGGCATGGTGCCCAAGCGAGCAGATGGGCAGCAAAAATGCGTAGGCACACAGATATCGTCAAAGTAGAGCAAAAACGCTGCCTTCGTGGGGTTAGGATTTCTGCCCTGACAATAAGGAATTTGCCCCCCACCCATCCCACTCCCCCCATCCGACCCCTCCAACCGGCATCACCACCACCCTCACTCCCTCAATGCAGCCCAACCCAAGACAGCCTCCACCAAGCAAGCGAGCTGAATTTCCTGTCCGTGCCTTATCGAGAGGAAGTGCCAGAATAAGCAACAGCGGGGCTGGGATGAGAGAGCCTTTCCCAGCCTTCATTCACCACACCAAGCTCTGAAGGAGAAGCACCTGCCGTCCGTAATACACTGCCAGTTCAGTCTGACACACAGGACAGACAAGATGATAGCGACAGCCAGAGTCATAGCCGTCCTGCTGATCTCTGCCCAGTTACAGCTCACAGGTCAGTCCTGTTACGTTTGGTTGGGGGGGGGGGTGTTTGGTTGTGTGAATAATTCTTGAACAGTTCTTTTTCGAAAGAAAAGAGTAGTACTAAATTTATTGGAGGGTTGGAAATACACTCCAGTGAGAGTACTGTAATTCTTTGTTCTCTCCTTGTAATTTTGTGAGACATAGTTTAGAGATGGGCTTTCACGATTGCCCCCCCCCCCCCCCCCCCCCCCCCAAAAAAAAGTTTTTGCATAGTGACATCTGTTTGTTTTTGTTTGATTCTGTGAAGAATCTCTCTGTGACATTTACAGTGGACTTTGGTTACATGCAATATTAATTCTTTTTTTAATCCCGTAATATTTTCGGTGTCACAGATGCATGTGCTTAAAACAAACCAGCAAGTCTAGCAGAGAATCTAAATTCGTCAGAGTTTTAGCAGTTTACACAGTCAGGCATTTGACTTTTAATACATTTTCAGAATGTATTAAATCAAAATCAAAAGTCCATCATTGAGAGAGAGAGAGAGAGAGAGTGAGAGAGAATTTATTGATGAATGTGCTATTGACATCACACAAGGTTTGCATCAATATCATCATTGTCACATTCCGTAACACAGACTGATCTTTGGTAATTAGTCTTACAGCCACAGCATGAGAGAGAAGCATAAACTGTGATACAGTGCATGGAGACCTGTTCCATGTTAGTGTCTCATTCTACTGCTCTCATTTCACAGAATGTGTGGTGGGAACTTCATGCATTCTCAGAAATGTGTTCATTTAAATTACTGTGTGTGTGTGTGTGTGTGTGTGTGTGTATGTGTGTGTTTTAGCACACAGCTCTTTTACTGAAGGGAGAGAAAGTAATTGGTGCTTCTGAAACTTCAGAGAGTTCTAGAGCAGTACAAGACTAAGACAACGATTTTTTTACTGATCCCATCCCAAACAAGGCAATATACTTTGGGTTGTAGGAATTGGGTTCTCAGTATTTTTTTATTAAAGAGCGGAGAAAAGTATGGTAATACATGAAGACACATTACATATTATACATTAAATAAATACATGAATGTACATTAAATACAAAGATTAGCAGCATGACATATGTAACATTCCACCGTGAGACATGAGACAAGCAAATCCCAGTGTCTGTGGTTTCACATGCTTTAGAGATGCACAGCAGACTTTCCTGACTGGAACAAAAACTAGTGGAAAAGAATAAGGGAGAGAGCCTGGATTGTTTGTTTTTTTCGCCTATGGGCATGGCTCCAAGATGGAACATTAGCTGCCAAGCGCTGCCCAGGACTATGATTTTCCCTGGAGATATCTGGTGGGAACCATACCACCCTCTCTCTCACAGAAGGAGAAGGACAATGTCCCCAGAGGCAGACATCCACTATCAGCCACAGATCTGCCTCTGACAGAAATCTCCAACACAACCACCCAGTGCGGGAACACCCTAGTCCTTAGTCCGTCAAAGCCCAGAGTTCTGGAGTTTACACCTTTTTTCTTTTCTCCCTCCACAAGAGAACGAGATGTCGAGTTTAGGAGTTACGCCTAAAATACAAGCAAGTCTTAAAGGGCAAGGTCATTTAACATTTAGAGACCATCTGGGAGACAAAGGCTCGGTGGAGACCTGATGGAGGCTCCAAAAAAAGAGATACCAGTCATTTCCAGAGAGTATCCTCTCGATGACGCAAAGGGGATGAAAGATCAGTCTCATATAGTTAACAGTGAACAGATAGATAGTGAACAATGCGCTATATCCACTGACCGGGGGGGTTGGGGTTGCAACAGCTTTTCAAAAGCTGGCGTGGTCAATGAAGCAAAAGCATGACTAATCTCCTATTCACTCGTGCTAAGCAGAGTTTTTCTTGATGGTGTAGGATTAATGGCTGTGTTAACGGTGAGGAGTTGTACACATACGTCTGGACCTGCCAAAGGTCAGGGCATAGACCTGGTGTCACGTTCAGTGGTCACCACATCAGCCAGATGTGAGGATGGGGGATGGACAGTATCCATCCTGGGCAGGAAGCGACAGCAGGAAGCGTGGAGGGTAGGGGGTGGGGGGGAGTGGGGGGGGGGGGTGGTGAGGGAGGGACAATAGCTCCAGGATGCAGCTTTTTACCAGTTTAGTCGTATGTGAAGAGGACGTCCTTTTTACAGGACACGAGAACGTGATCAGACCTTTTTTTTAAAAAGATGTAAACAGCGCCTAGGAGAGGCTGCAAACGCTCTCCCGCACATACACACACACACTCACATACACACACACACACGCACACCCACACACACGCACTCATGCACACACACGCAAAGTTACAGCTCCAAAATCAGAGACATCTCTTCATCACTTGAGAGATTTGCTGTATTTATCATTCTTGCTCATTGTTGGTATGGGTTGAAAAGCCTTGGTTATTAATTTAAATGAAACTAACATTTTCTGCGAAAATCAGTAGGTCTAACCTTAACTTCTTAAAAAACATTTTCCTCACATTTTCTCTGGTCCGATATTTTTGAGTTACACCATGTTTTTGGTAAAAAAAAAAAAAAAAAGAAGAAGAACTCAATGAAACAATGTGGATCATAAATTGGCCTTATTTTTCCTTATTTCTTTTTCAGCTACTACTACTACTACTTGACTGATTGACTGATTGATTGATTGATTGATTGATTGATTGATTGATTGATTGATTGATTGATTGATTGATTGATTGGTTGGTTGGTTGGTGGGTTGGTTGGTGGGTTGAGAGTAACTTGTTATGTGTCACTCGACTCAGCCTCACCTCACAACAAACTATCATTTCTCAAAACTCTGTTCCATGTTTTCCTCACACTTGAGCAGAGTCTGGATTCATATTGTTTTACCACTGTAGTTACACGTTTAAAACATATGCATTGTACATTCTGCCTTTAACACATACATTATGTCTTTTACATCCCCTGAGAACTCTGTAGAACCTAGAAATGACTTACAGCATGTTTTTGGTAAAAAAAAAAAAAAGAAGAAGAAGAAGAACTCAATGAAAAAATGTGGATCATAAATTGGCCTTATTTTTCCTTATTTCTTTTTCAGCTACTACTACTACATCACCAGGTAAGACTCATGGCCAAGTCATGGACAAGTAATCTGTTCAGATAATTGCTTTTTACTTTTTACTGACACCATCTGCTCTCAACTTTTAATACACATCCAAATAATAATAACTACAGTAGCAGCAGCAACAACAACAACAACAACAACAACAATAATAATAATATGTGTTTTTATTATTATTATTATTATTATTATTATTATTATTATAAGAATAATGATATGCTGACAGTTTTATTTTTAATTACACAAATTTTTGGCATTTATGATGACAACTGAATTCTTCACATTGAATTTTACACCACTCTGGTTACCCAGTTAAATATGTAGAGATACATTTAATATTTATACAGATATGGATTATTCAGTGGGTCTTGTACAGATGAGACCAATTCAATACTACCACCGATTTCCTGTCAGTCTGATGATTGACAACACCTGTTATCAGACTCTGTCTTTTCTGTCCAGTTGTGACATTTAAAGTATAATATTCACTTGGTAAATGGAGCTTTAAGAGATGCATTGGGTGTGGCTGATTGATTGATCAATTGATTGGTTGGTTGGTGGGTTGGTTGGTGGGTTGAGAGTAACTTGTTATGTGTCACTCGACTCAGCCTCACCTCACAACAAACTATCATTTCTCAAAACTCTGTTCCATGTTTTCCTCACACTTGAGCAGAGTCTGGATTCATATTGTTTTACCACTGTAGTTACACGTTTAAAACATATGCATTGTACATTATGTCTTTTACATCCCCTGAGGACTCTGTAGAACCTAGAAATGAGTTACAGCATGTTTTTGGTAAAAATAAAAAAGAAGAAGAAGAAGAAGAACTCAATGAAACAATGTGGATCATAAATTGGCCTTATTTTTCCTTATTTCTTTTTCAGCTACTACTACTACATCACCAGGTAAGACTCATGGCCAAGTCATGGACAAGTAATCTGTTCAGATAATTGCTTTTTACTTTTTACTGACACCATCTGCTCTCAACTTTTAATACACATCCAAATAATAATAACTACAGTAGCAGCAGCAACAACAACAACAACAACAATAATAATAATAATATGTGTTTTTATTATTATTATTATTATTATTATTATTATAAGAATAAGGATATGCTGACAGTTTTATTTTTAATTACACAAATTTTTGGCATTTATGATGACAACTGTATTCTTCACATTGAATTTTACACCACTCTGGTTACCCAGTTAAA